>NW_026054830.1:0-217868 GCF_022836535.1 Colletotrichum spaethianum
ATGTACCAACTGGTATCGACCCGTCGACTGGTAAGGTTAGTATCATTGATGGCGGTCGTCTCTACGTAAAGCCCCGTTACGTGGTGGCGATGGGTGCGCCAAAGAAGGGACTACTCGAAGCAATGGCTCCTATCTCGGACTCAGACCCTGCTGGGGCCGCTGCCGCTGCTGCTGAGGAAGAAGACTGGAAGTTATTTATCGCCGACATGGGTCTTGGTGCTACGGTGTGGAAGAAGGCTGGCACCAAGATTAGGAGAGGTATCGATTTTGATGATAAATGGGTTCTGCAGATGCGGTTTCAACCGGCACTCTCGCAGGACTAAGAGACTTATACCATGGTGGAAACGAGGAAGCGGAGAAAAGAAAAGGAACAAAAATGGAGTTGGTTTGGGAAACGGACGAAAAGAGAAAAGCGAATCTTCATTTCTACTGCATCATTCGGGCGTTCTTTTATCGCTCAACGGTTGGAGAACAGCATCTGGGGAACAGGAGTTACGCTTAGCCATCCATCTTCGCATCCGGGGATGGCGATCATGATCTTGTATGATATCTTAGCCACAGCATCTATCACCGAGCATGACCCGGTCTTCTACATTACCGCAATGTCTCGATGTCTTCTGGCCTATGGTCTGTGAGGATGCATGTACTGATAAAACCGAGTGCAGGCCAGGATCTTTTATCCATGTCGTTACCGTCGCTTGAAGGCCCGCGTTGCCGGAGAACAGGAGAGGCAGCCGGAAGCCCTTGCAGTCCGTCCACACCCCCGATCCTTCGGGCCAGGCGCTGGGCAAGACAAGAGATCGCGGAGACGGTAACGTAGCGTTTGGGGGCCGGAACTTGCAGCATAGCATCGATAGTTTGTGTTGTTAGTGCTGACGGCCGAGCAGCTAGGCAGTGTTTGCCCAAGCGAGCTTCGACCAGACGGGGGTAATGGAGGGAAGGGAGGGCTTATCAAAAGCACCGTGGGTATAACAGGCTGTGAGGTTCCCGCCTCCTTTCACGCATGTCAATGGTAGAAAGTTGTAGTAGGATATTACGTTGTTGGGACTTCTTTTGATAGCGGGGTCATCGAGTGTTTCCTTGCGGGTAGGGCTTCTCAAGATCAAAAGCTGGCAGAATGGGAGTGGGTTTCAGTCACACTGCCTGTCCAACCCAGGAGCCACACCCAATCTCTCGAGCTTTACAAAGGCACATGTCGATGATCGACAGCCCGCAAGAGTTGAATTGCCAGCAGATTGATAGCCGTCACGGAGGGCGGAGCTTCCAGGCGGGCTTGAATAGAGCGAGGGGCTGTGTGGAACGATATAGTCTGGGCCCCAAGATTCTGAGCGCGTGTGTAACATTCCGACGGAGCTTTGGGAGTCTGCCTGGGAGGGGAAGTCGGGTCACGGTTGAGGCTGAGAGGGAAGCCAGCCTGGTGGTTGGTCACACCCACCCCGTCGTTGTGCTATGTACCCTAGTTCTACGTTTCCAGATCGGGCCTCAAATTTCGAGATTGGAGGCGATCTGGAAGGGTTTCGTCGCTGTTGAAAGTTGAACTATTATGGGATAAACTTGTAGGGCATTTCATGCATGGAAAACGATATGCACAAGTAGATGATGGTACCAATTGTTAAGTTGGCAAGTTGAATCGATCATAGAGAGGGGCATTGAAGGGACAATGTTTGTAGGTCGAGCAAGGAATAGACATGACCGACAAGCTTCTCAACAAGATCAGGCTAGCTCCCCTTCTGGTTGCTGGTGTGAAGTGTGCCACATGCTACATCATGCTTAGCATTGCACAGCAAATAGCCCCCAAATCTGCAGCAGCCTGGTTGGGCTGCATGTGTCTTGCAGCAACCTGCCATATCTTGAGCAGCCGGCACCGAATATCTGGGATGGTGAAGAGAGCCAAACGGGAGGCCGACGGGAGGGCGCCGGTTTGTGCTCCAGATGCCATGGTATAAGAAGACCATCGCCCGCGCGCTTTACAAGAAAGCATTTAGCGTGGCCGTGGCACCGGATCCTCATCGTTGAGCGTACCCAAGTATACAAGAGCCGCAACTGTGAACAAATTCTCCCTCCTCAAGAACCACCAAACGAAAAGCCGGAGTCGCTTTCACTGGACGCCGGCAACTCGGTCCATTCCGTGACATCGAAGAGACCGCCGGAAATCCATTTCAAATGAGCTTCGAATCCGATGTTGTGGAGATTGGCTCCAACGCCGCGGGCCTGGCCAACGGGTAAGCCCAACCGTTCGCTCCGGCCTTACCCAGCACGCCCGACCCGGGTGTAAAGTGCAATGCTAACGATAAATGCAGACGACCCGACGCGTCAAGCCACGACCACAGCCTAGCTCGCCGCGATAACAACCCCTTGGCGCTCTCGTGGTTGTATGAGGCGTTCCTGCATACCAATGACCGCTATGGGCGGATCGCGGCCGGCAGCCCCCGCTCCGGGGTCGGCATCCTCGGGCTCAGACTACTGGAGCACCACATCAACCTCGTCCCGACCATGCAGCCCGGGGTCGCGGTCCCGGTGTTCGACCACTCGGCCGGCAGCCCCAGATACCTCGGGTGGCGGCAGAAGGTGGCGACGTGGCCGCTTTCCAAGCAGGAGGCGATGAACAACCGTACCTTTGCTGTTTGATTGGAGGTGGCGCCAGAGGGTCGTTCGGAGGGAAGACGGCCGCCGGATGACTCGTCCCCAGGGGAGCCTGGGAAAAGTGGATGTGTGTTTTGAGGAGGGAAAGGTCCGTTTGCTTGCAGCAGGCAGGAATTCCAGCCGTCATCCTTTTGCCGCTGCATGCATCGCCTGTTTCGCTAATGAGGGGCGTGCCGGGATGGCAAATACTGGGGGCGGCAGAGCTGAGTGTTGAGTGCCTGAACCAGATGTCGGATTCGCCGCTCCTTTGGACGATTTGTTGCACAATGACAAAGAAAGTTGCTCGCTCGTTCCGTCCGTGTCTCTAGTTGCCGAAGCGCTAAAAGGGCATCTCGTGCATTCTAGGCAAAGTGCAATCCAAACACAGCTAGCCAGCCAGCATACTTAGGACCACCTCAGGCGGCGAGACTTGGCAAAGCATGAGAGAGTGGAGAGAGACGCAGAAGCCATAGTACGGTGAGGTGATCTCGGTGAGCCAAAGGTGTGCGCCGGAATCTCCATATCGACAAAGCTCACTAATGCAAAAAGGCGATAAGGCAAAGTACCGAAAAGCAGTGTTGGTGAGGTAAGGTAGCTTGGGGCCAGGTGGATTAGGTGGAGGACGTGCGTGCGACACCAACTTGCTGAGAGAGTGCGTGGCCAAAGGCTGCCTACCAGGCCCTCAAGGTCAGCAACCTGACCAAGTGGAAGCTTCGAACACTTTCCACTGCCCTGACGACGCCTGAATCATAGAGCTTGGGCCATACTCGACCCCTGGAGCGTCGCCTTACCTAAGCTACCCGATGCCGCCGGAGACCACTTAATCCGCCCCACTGTATGATTTCATTGGTCGTCCAGGGACCGCTTTCCAGTGATTGCCGCCTCCCGTCACCACCTCTTGCTGGCTGGCCTTTACTGCACCGCACCTGCTTGTTCTCCGAAACAAAGCTTCCCATCTCCAAACCTCCCACCTTTTATCTCCGTAAACCACGAAATCCTCTCTTTCCTTTCCCCATTCACATCTCAAAGGAAGGGATACAAATTACGCTGTCCCTCTTTTCCGTGTTCCTCACCTTACGGAAACATCCAAATCGACAGCTCAACCCCACCGCTGACGATCCCACCTTCAATACCTCATCATCCGACCGCATACGAATCCCCCGAATCATCAGAAACAGACAATCAAGATGGCGCCTCCGTCGGAACAGCCCGCCGAGCACAAGAAGAAGGTCAACTTGACGTGAGTAGACACCCGTTGCTCTTACATCGAGCAGTAGCTCCCATTCAGAAGGAATGACGCTGACACTACCTACCAGGGACGCTTCCGGTGCCGATGTCAAGGATGTTTGTGCTCCCAGCTTCTACGAACTTGGTGATGAATGATGGCCGTACTGACCAAACATACAGCAAGATGACATCGCGACCGCCATCCTGAAGAAGAAGAAGAAGCCCAACCAGCTGATGTACGTGAGCTTTGGACAACGTGGGGCAAGCTTCCTGGCACTAACTGAAGCAGGGTTACCGATGCCGTCAACGATGACAACTCCATCATTGCCCTTTCCGAGAACACCATGGAGGCTCTTCAGCTCTTCCGCGGTGACACCGTGCTTGTGCGCGGCAAGAAGAGAAAGGACACCGTCCTGATCGTCCTTGCTGACGATGAGCTCGACGATGGCAGTGCTCGCATCAACAGAGTTGTTCGCCACAACCTGCGGGTGAAGCACGGTGACATGATCACCATTCACCCCTGCCCGGACATCAAATACGTATGTGAAATCGCAAACATGCATCGCACTTGGAATTGATTGCTTACACCCCCACAGGCCAAGCGCATTGCTGTCCTCCCCATCGCCGACACCGTCGAGGGCATCACCGGCTCCCTTTTCGACGTTTTCCTCGCTCCCTACTTCCGCGAGGCCTACAGACCCGTCCGCCAGGGCGATCTCTTCATCGTTCGCGGTGGTATGAGGCAAGTAGAGTTCAAGGTCGTCGAGGTCGACCCCCCCGAATATGGCATCGTCGCACAAGATACCGTCATTCACTGCGAGGGTGAGCCCATCCAGCGTGACGAGGAGGAGGGCAATTTGAACGAGGTCGGCTACGACGACATTGGTGGCTGCAGAAAGCAAATGGCTCAGATCCGTGAGATGGTTGAGCTCCCTCTGCGTCACCCCCAGCTCTTCAAGTCTATCGGTATCAAGCCCCCTCGTGGTGTGCTTCTGTATGGCCCTCCCGGTACTGGTAAGACGTTGATGGCAAGAGCTGTCGCCAACGAGACCGGTGCTTTCTTCTTCTTGATCAACGGCCCCGAGATTATGTCTAAGATGGCCGGTGAGTCCGAGTCGAACTTGCGCAAGGCCTTCGAGGAGGCTGAGAAGAACTCCCCTGCCATTATCTTCATTGACGAGATCGACTCTATCGCGCCCAAGCGTGATAAGACCAACGGTGAGGTCGAGCGTCGTGTCGTCTCTCAGCTTCTCACCCTCATGGACGGCATGAAGGCTCGCTCCAACGTTGTTGTCATGGCCGCCACCAACCGACCCAACTCGATCGACCCTGCCCTGCGCCGTTTCGGCCGTTTCGACCGTGAGGTCGACATTGGCATCCCCGACCCTACCGGCCGTCTCGAGGTTCTCCAGATCCACACCAAGAACATGAAGCTTGGTGACGATGTCGACCTGGAGCAGATCGCTGCCGAAACCCACGGTTACGTTGGTTCCGATATCGCTGCCCTCTGTTCCGAGGCCGCCATGCAGCAGATTCGTGAGAAGATGGACCTCATCGACCTCGACGAGGACACCATTGACGCCGAGGTTCTTGACTCTCTTGGTGTTACCATGGAGAACTTCCGCTTCGCCCTTGGCGTTTCCAACCCCTCTGCTCTGCGTGAGGTCGCTGTTGTCGAGGTGCCCAACGTTCGCTGGGAGGATATCGGTGGTCTCGAGACCGTCAAGGCCGAGCTGCAGGAGAGCGTCCAGTACCCTGTCGACCACCCCGAGAAGTTCCTTAAGTTCGGTCTTTCCCCGTCCCGTGGTGTCTTATTCTACGGACCCCCCGGTACCGGTAAGACGATGTTGGCCAAGGCCGTCGCCAACGAGTGCTCCGCCAACTTCATCTCCGTCAAGGGACCCGAACTTCTCAGCATGTGGTTCGGTGAGTCTGAGAGCAACATTCGTGACATCTTCGACAAGGCCCGTGCCGCCGCCCCTTGCATTGTCTTCCTCGATGAGTTGGACTCTATTGCCAAGGCTCGTGGTGGATCTATGGGCGACGCTGGTGGTGCTTCCGACCGTGTAGTCAACCAGCTTCTCACTGGTAGGTTTCCTCCGCATCTCAGACGACTGGCAAGCATAGACTAACCCATTTACAGAGATGGACGGTATGACCTCAAAGAAGAACGTCTTCGTTATTGGTGCGACCAACAGGCCGGAGCAGCTTGACCCTGCCTTGTGCCGTCCTGGACGCCTTGACTCTCTCATCTACGTCCCCCTGCCCGACCAGCCCGCCCGTGCTGGCATTCTCAAGGCCCAGCTCCGCAAGACACCCGTTGCCGCTGACGTCGATATCGACTTTATCGCCTCCAAGACTCACGGCTTCTCTGGTGCCGATCTTGGCTTCATCACTCAGCGTGCTGTCAAGCTTGCCATCAAGGAGGCTATCACTGCCGACATCCAGAAGACCAAGGCTCGCGAAGCTGCTGGCGAGGAGGCTATGGATGAGGATGAGGAGGACCCCGTCCCTGAGCTCACCAAGCGTCACTTCGAGGAGGCCATGCAGATGGCCCGCCGCTCCGTTAGCGACGTTGAAATCCGCCGGTACGAGGCCTTTGCTCAGCAGATGAAGAATGCTGGCCCTGGCGCGTACTTCAAGTTCCCCGAGGGTGAAGGTGCGGCCAACGAAGCTGCCAACAGCTTCGGTGATGCTGGTAACGATGATGACCTTTACGACTAAAGGGTGGGCTAGATGCCACTTAATGCAGGCCATGCCCTCGTTGTATTCTAGTTTTTCATTTGCTCTCCGATACATCTGCGCCATCACGCGTACAGTTGATGGGCCGAGTCACAGAAATTCGTGCTTATCGGCGGAAATCTGGGGGCGGACGGAGTTGGTAGACAGGTAGTTTTCTATCAAAGTTGATCACATAAAGTCATCTCGATCGGTGCATGCTCCAACTACCCTTGGTTACGCAACGACCGTTGCCTGTACCCGCTTGTACTGTCATTCCCATATCAACACTCTTGATTGAGAAATATTGTCTTCGTGCAATCGAATCTAACAGATACACAAGCATCACCAACTGATTTGAAAAGCAAGGAAATGAAGATTACTATGTGCGCTCTCTAGGCCCGTGAAGTGCTCATTGCTCATAGCGGATCTTTTTTCTAGAAGCTTGATATCGTATGCTCTTCCCAAGCCACAGGAAGGCCGCCCCCGACGTAATTGATCCAAACGTATACGTACACATATGTGGTGCTGATGGCACTATTCAAGGTTGACATAAAGGCTTTTCTCATCAAGGATGGCTTTGCCTTCCCAACACAACCATGCCCTTATTCCTCACTCACTGCGTGAGTGGTGGTGAAGTTTTCTTTGGGGCCGTTCAGGAAATGGCCAGTGGCCATCTCATCTCTAGGGCCGCCCCCTTTCCAATGCCCAACAGTTTCCCTCTCTCTCTCTATCTTCTCGACTCACCAGCCGTCAAAAGGAGACGTCCCCTCAGTTACCCGCACTGTCAATCTCGCAGACAGCCTCTAAACTCTCTTGCGTGACCTTGATAGCTTCATCGATCACAGCCGCGGGGATGGCAAGGTTCGGCTGGCCGTTGGAATCTGCCGCCGGTGTGGAGTTCGCAGTACCGTTGGTCTTCTTGTCCTTGTCTGCACCCGTCGTGCCATTCGTTTTGGATGTTGAGGGGGATGCGTTCGCTGCCGAGGGGTTGAGGGTGTCCTGGCGGACGTCGTCGAGGACACGGCGGAGGAGTTCTGGGAAGGTTGTGACCTCGCCCGTGCGCAGGAGGTTGAGGGCGTGGTTCTGGATCAGGGTCGGCCAGTTTGCTTGGTTTGCGTGGAGGGAGTGGAGGAGCTGTTCTTGGATTCTGAAAGAGGCAATGTTAGCTCGTTCAGTTCGGGCCTCTGGAGAGGGGGGAAGGAGGGGAGCGCCTACTTTGTGACGTGGCCGTCCTTCAATAGTAATGTGTTGATTTGCGACCGCAGCTCGGGATCCAGAGTTGCTGCTGAGTGGTTCGCAGCCGAGGGCGGTACCTTGACTGGGGTTGAAGGCGTTTGGTTCGACATGTTGATGGATCTGGGAATGGAGGTGTATGTGTAGCAGCGACCTCGAAACGCGCCTAGGCCAGGCTCTTGTGTATCCTCAGGTGAAGCGATCGTCCGACAGGCCTTCCCCCCCTGACCTATACCGGCTTCTTTCGGAGGGTTTCGTCAAAGAGGTCCCTTTCGTTCAGCCGTCCGAGGGGATCGATGAGCGTAAGTGCGAATAGTTGCGCGCGAGCTTGGGTGGACGGTTCAGAGTTGGAAGGCTTCGAGTCCCTTGTCAGCGGTGTGTAGACATACCAAGCAACCCATAACGTACCTGTGTCACGGGTTTTGAACTTGTGTGTAAATTATCTCGTCGAAGGGGCAAATATCGGCGTTAATTGGGTGTTCTCGTTCGAGGTCGGTCGTGGTTTCTGGTGGCAAGGCTGACTTTTTGGGGCCGTCTTTCTGGGGAAGCTTCAGCGCACCTGAAGCTAACGGGTGCTTTCACAGGCGCGCGCGCAAGGCTGAAGCGATGCAGGGGTTTCTGGTTCTGGCAAGCGGCGGGCACGTGGGGCCGGCCTGGGATTTTGCAACACTCCCTCAACTCTGAGCCACTGAAGTCGGCCGTCACAGCGTTGGTGTTCCCCCTCAAGCCCCTCCACACCTCACCAAGATCAATGGCCCACTTTTTGCCTACTTACCTAAGTATTTTCCAGAACACAGGAAACAGCGGGCGGTTTCTTAAGATTTCCAGCCTGACAACCAAACTTGGCCTGCTCCAACCATCGAACCTCCAGCTAAAGTAACCTGATGGGTCTCCCGCCGAGAACCATTCGTCCGAACCTCTCTAGTCATCGAGATCAGCCATTCTCTTGCCCGCATATTGAACTGAAGTGGCCGCGTTCTTTCTCTCTGCGAATATTGAAGAGTGGTTCACGGCGCTCGTTTATAAGCCTCAACCACGGCTTCGGGCCTTCCACATCCTTACAATTCATTAGGATACGCTATCTGTTCTATGCCGATGATATTCTGTTGCTTTGTCCTCACATCAGTTCTCAGTATCGTCCAGCTTATTCCGAGCGCCGAACTATAGTACCACCATCGGAGCATTTGACCAAGCATCCCGATGACAGCTCATATCTCGCCCGCGGGTCGGTGAAGGAGGCCCCGTCCTACCATCCTCAACCCTGGGACAACTAGCTTCAATTTCGTCTTGCGGGTACTGTTTACACTCGAGAAGGATCTGGCCCCTTGTAGGTTTCAAGGTACTCTCACAATAAGTACCTCGCTTGTATACCGCCTTCGACATGCACCGCGAAAGCATGGTGGTTGCTAGTGCAGTTGCCCATTAGTCCTGAAGGGAAAGGGCCCCGCCTCACCGCGGCGAGGCGGGCGGCCGGGGATGTCGCAGTCTCCATCAGGGCCACCCAAGCGGCCGACCTCCTCCGGCCCGTCCCCGAAAAATCATGACCGCACCGCGCATAGGACTAGGTCAAACCTCACGGGCTAGCTCACCACAAACACTATCTCGCCATCCTCACGAACCGGGCCTTCCCGCAGCGATAATCGCTTCCCGAGAGTGTGTGACAGGGCCCACCCATTTCCCGTCTCTCTCGGCCAGGGGGCTTGGCCTGCAGAGAAGAAAAGAAGACTTCCTCGCGGATTGGTCGAGGAATGAGGCAGTTGAGCCTTCGACCGGGTGCGCCTAGCCGAGCCGGGCGTTGTATCACCCAACCATGCGAGGCCGAGCAGATCATTAACGGTCACGCTGGACCGCCATCATCGAACCAAAATCCTAGTCTAGGACCGGGGGCTTGGGATTTGCACCTCGTCGGGACGCTTCTTTGGGTAAAGCGCTTTCATTATCCTTTTTCTCGTGTTTCTTCCAACCGGCTGGTGTTCCCGGAGGCTTGGATGGACGTTGGCTGGCTGGCGAGTCGTAGAGTTGCGTCCGCTTTCGCTGCTGTGTCGGAGACCCCTCGAGTGAAAGTCCACACACAACTGTCGGTCTGGCTCACCGATTCAAAGCAGGGAATATAAACTTGCTTCCCTGCCACAGTGAATTCTTCCGCGGAAGGCCTTTGCCAAGCGAAGAAGCAAACGCCCCTACCTCCATCCTTCCCGGCCTTGCATAACAGCGCCTCTACACCGAGGGCGTGATGGAAGTGGGCGAGAGGCATTCCCTCCCCAAGTGGCGTCCATGTGGTGTACTCTCATTCGGCTGGATCGTGGTTGTACAGCCATCGAGACATGTTGAGCGACGGAAAGTCACAAGACGTCCATTCATTGTCTCCCCGGATAGCGTTTCGAATTCCCGAGTTCCACTCATGGTACAGTCAGTCACATCATGATACGCTCAACTCTTTCTCATTCCGCGTCTTGGAGCGTGCGAGAGTTTTCCAGGGGTGGTTTGGGTGATTCTTGTTGGGCTTCTCCCCTTTCATTTTCCCTCTGTCTATCGCTGTCTCTTGGGAGCTGATTTGCCCGGTGCGATAAGAGAGCAAGCCAGAAAGCGGGACCCCCCATTCTTCCAATAAACACCCCGGACAAGCATGTAATACACCGACCTCCTTCACCGCTATTGTCCTCTCTCATGCAGGTCTGATGAAACGACACTCGCGCACACACCCAAGCTCCCAGAAGCCGGGCCACGACCGACCACGACGCCCACCCCCGGCCGGTACTAGGCTACCGTGCCGCGGGAACCCACTCGACATCGACAACCTTTCCCCTTTCTCTCGGCGCAGCTAGCCGGATGCGGGCGGGGAGGGATCAGGATCAGAACACAACGGGCGGGCGCGCGTGGAAACCCGACCTCGACTTGTGCCGTGTATCACAACGCGCCACCCTCGCGCTCACGCTCTGCTATTCCACGGGAGACGCTTTCCCCCCCTTTCTCCCTCCCACAAGCCCTGAGCAAGCCGTCTTTTTCGTTTTTAACGAAAGATGTGAGGGCGTAAGCACCACATGCTGCAGGGTTTCGTGTGATTCGGTGACTGGACTGTTTGTGCTCCCGAAAAAGTACACGCGCAAACGCCTCCCTGCTTGTGTGACGTCTTGCTTGGGCCACGTCCTCACTCCGCATTCGCATCCAGAGTGCTACAGAGGGTGAGAGAGGGGGACAGATCTCGGGCTTCGGCGACTTACAGCAGCCCCTCGGCTTGAGCTCCAGCAGCGAGAGAAATCCCGTCTACCAGTCCATTGGGAGCAAGACGCGGGTATCAGCGGGGCAAGGATGAGGTGGGTGGGAGAGGACGAGCCACGAGCCAACGCTCTTCCGAGACCGTGAGCGTGGGTCTATCTCCTCGTCGATGACGGCGTCGTCGGGTTGAGCTTCTCTGCGTGTAAGCCGCCGTGCATCGTTCCGTGCGCTGTGCGACATGGTTGACGAAATGTGACCTCGGTGAGCTTGCTGGCCCATGCTGCATCGGTGCTCAGAATGCGAGTGAGTCTATCCTCACGGTTAGATGGCAATATGAGTCGTAACCTGGAGCTCCGAACGTGGACTTGGCGCGCAGCTTCGGGGAAGGGCTTCCGTATTGGCTCACTTTGATGGCGCTGGCCTCCTCGAGTCATTGCTCGTGTGCTCAAGAGCTGTGTCGCTTTCTCTCAACGAGACCAACGGTGGAAAGTATAGGATATAGATTGGGTCTCGGCCGGGCTAGAACGACGCCGAACGGGTCGACGTGCCGCTGCCACTGCTGCCGCTACTGTTGCTGCCTACCACCCTGCTATTGGTTCAAGAAAGGGTTGGATATCTAACTCGGAAGTTGTAGCCGCCAATCTGCCATGTTGTCTTAGCTGCCGTCTGCTTCTAATGTATCTCGTGGGTGACTTGCCATTGGGAAAGGGATCTCCAGCGCATCAGCCGGGCATGCAGATAGTACCAGCCCATACGGCATACATATTACCTTATGGCAGATAGCGGATGCCGTGTCGCCATCCAGAAACATCCGTCAGCAGTGGCGTGTTAGTAGCAATGGGTCAGGAGCATTAGCCTTTGCTTCCACAGAGTGGCATCTCCCTTTTGTCAGTAGCAGCATTACGGGACCCCAAGACAAGTCGGCGGTGATCCAATACTGCCTGCTGTTGCGTCTTCCCGAAACCAACATCACCAAATGAGATGGACAGCTAGAGATCCCGGAGCTTCCGTCCACAGCCCATCCTCGACATCCGATTCGATTCGCAGCCGAATATAGCTTGGACGGCTCCCTATTGCAGCTGATGCGGCCCCTTCATCAAGACGATTGGCCTCGCGGGAAACAACATGTCGGCTTTGCTGATCACCCGTTCCAGACTCCCGCCCGCCTTGGGCATCTGCAGCAACACCCCCCTCTGGCCGTCCTGACCATGTTCCAGAACTTGCTCATCACCGCCCTGCAGTTTCATATCGATATAAAGACATGAAAATCAACGAGAACTGGGCGGCAGCACCTCTGGGCGTCGCACTCCTCTGCGTGGCTGGCTCTCAAACACCGTCTTTGGCCCCTCCGGCGATGACTGACAGCCTCCTCTTCCTGCAGAACATGTCATGTGCGACGCGGGAGAGTAAAAAAAGAAGCAATGCCATGTCTCAGATGTCGTGCCTCCTGGGCATCACCGCCTCTTGGGTTTTTTATATCTTCCGCCAACATGGTGGGCGAATTTCTGATTTATGATGGTGTCTTTTTTCCTTATTTTGCTTATTTTTCTTTGGAGGAGGGGTGCTTCCCTTCCTTTCCTCATATTTGCATGCCACTCGTGTCTCTTCGGATTGCTGTTCTGCTGAACGAACGGCGTTACCTCGTAAAACTATATCACGTCTTGAGCCGCCAAGTCCTCGATTAAAACGCCCCAGTTTGGCTTTTTGGGCTTCCTGCAGCGAAAAGCCACCGACGGTGGTGGTTGGCAGTCTCAGATACTCACTCCTTGCATCTGAGTCAGACCCGTCATCAGAGACGCAAGTCGTGCATGTTGCAAGCCACCTGGGCCCGCCGCTGGCGTGTTCATCCCATGCCATGTACCCATGGACCATCAGGTAATATCACATTGCAAAGTTTGGAAACTGGACCCTTGAAAGTCCCGACCGAATGCGCCGTGGCGAAATACTGCCATCTCGTTGTCGGCTGAGTTTGTTCGCCCTGGGAATTTGGCTGCTAAAGGAGACGCAGGGGAGCCCGTTGATTAGCTCCTCCGAGTATGGGTGATGCGTGCAACCCCGACTTAGTCATTCCCAATGCCAGGGAAAAACACAAATACAACAGGACGTTTCGGTACGAAAGTGTAAACCAACACACAGAAACTTAGCAACTGAAACAGGCAAAACTATGCCTCCCGCCGAACTATGCCGCTTCCCCAATGCCGGCCCTTATCAAAGGCCGCCTTCGACATATCGAAAGCCAACCACAAGGGCCCGCGCTGTGCCATTGAGTGTGATTTGTCGCAAGTAACACGGCCTGATTACGACAGCAAGGGCCTAGACCGCAAGATTGACCGATCCGTGACGATCTCGCCCCAAGCGAGTCGGCAGCTGCGTCAACAAGCCTGCTGTAATACGCATAGCCCGCTCCGATGTCATGTGATATCAATAATTGTTACTTCTCACCTTTTATATGCGATAGGTCTTGTCATCGCCAAACATTAAAAAGACGTCATCAGCCACAAAAAACGAGATTGGCTACTTGTGTTAGGCCTCCAAGTGGATCAAGAGCCTATGGTTGCATGAGTGGTGGTCAAAACGCAACGTCGTCAGTTTTGAGGCTCAAAGACAATGTCACGATGTGGGGGATCAACGGCACTTTGGGTATGTTGGGAAGTCCCACTTCCAGTTGCCTTCCCCCACGAGGCATGCTTCCCCAGACCCTGAACAAGGCAACTTTGCATACGGGGTGCATATGCTGTGTTGAAATGACGTCTCAGCCTTGTGACACCAGAGGCAATCGCATGTTCCATCTCAACGTCATGAGCTCGCTGTGTAAAATCCTCATCGTCGATGTAGAACGCAGAGAGTTGTAGGCCTCGCCGATGAAAGCGACTTTGACAGCATGTAAGGACACGGCGGGCCAAAAATGCATCGCAACCAAGTCAGAAGGCGAGGTTGTGTTGGGGGTTGCTATCATTGGCGGATGACACTCTTGGGTGGACTCTGAGAGACACCCCTTGTCCGAGATGTCAAAATGTGGTTTAGACGCCTGCAGAAAATGCCGCTGGTGATTCGGACGGGTTTCCGTTTCGCGGTTAAGCATGGTCATAGCATCCGGTGAGAAGGCTAGCTGCATCCGTACCCAACTCGGCCCTCCTTGATCCGTCAAGCGTTACTGGCGGACGTCGGCGGCTGACCTCCGCCTTTTCATCATGTACCGTCCGGCAGGCACAAGGCGGTCTCTTGTTTGTAAACGAACCTGTCGCCCTGAAGTGCGTTAACGCGACTCTCTACTCGCGTATGACACAAAAAGATCAAGTGACGGGCATCTCGAAGATGAGTGACCGTGCAATGGTGCGAATCGAGACGTCGTTGCTCCACAAGTGTGCCCCAGTAGGTGTGAGGCGAGACAACATCATGTTGCGTTTAGCGAGCCTCAAGAGACCCAAGCCAACCCATCTTGCGTTGCACGGAAACCGTTCCGTGTGAGATAGGAGAAATTGGACAGAAACCCCCGGAACAAGTGTCAAGTGTAAACGGCGAGCTTCGGCCGGAAAAGGTACGGGGCCGCGGCTCGGCAGACTGGTCTCTCGTGATCGACCTGTGCGAGAGTGTTGATGGCGCTGCATCCATCGGTTCGGTGTGGATAATTCAACGAGCAAAGCGTGAGACGCAAATGTGGATGCAAGTTTATCTGAGCAAGGCTCGAAAGGTGTCGAGGCGATGGCGCAGCTTGTCTCATCCAACAAGATATTGCGCGTCCCTCACAGCGCGCTGCCGTCGAAGTCGGACATTAGACGTGAAACAGCTATTAAAAGCATCGGCGACTTCCCAGCCGGATGGTCTGCGACAGCCGCAACTCACAGCGACAGCGTGACTCGAGCCAGGCGTTGCAGATCTGTCACCGACCTCTTCCACACGACTGGCGACCAGCTAGGGCGGTCTAGGCGAGCGATTTCACCGACGCCAGTCCGGTCTCATTACTATTAGACAGCGAACTGAACGGCGGCCTGCAAAGGATGGATTTTCTTAGTTGCCGGGGCCCGGGAGGCAATCCACTGCCTCAGACGTGTGCACAACAGAGGTGACCGTTGCGCCTTCTGGTAGTCTACTTGTAATAACCTAGACTCGGTCGCAGCGAATAGGCAGAATAGAAGAGCAAAGATCGCCAATCCTCAACGGCCCTGCAATCGGAGCCCGCTAGCGCAGCGGGAGAAGCGGCCAGATGCACCTTGAGCCTGT
Source organism: Colletotrichum spaethianum (assembly GCF_022836535.1). Classification (NCBI taxonomy): domain Eukaryota; kingdom Fungi; phylum Ascomycota; class Sordariomycetes; order Glomerellales; family Glomerellaceae; genus Colletotrichum; species Colletotrichum spaethianum. The sequence continues at coordinate 15,241 of NW_026054830.1, forward strand.
GTGACACGAGCATCGGGCCACGGGAGAAGCCATCCGAGGTCATCGGTTAATCGTCGAGCCCATCAGCCACGCCCAGGAGGTGCCAGGCAGTTGCAAGGGCGATAGAAGACATGAACGATTCACCATGCCCAAAACCCTTGATGTTTCTCCGCCGCAGCTGGACCACCCCCTTTACCATCACGACTAATAGAGAGGGTTGAATCGATTCTTCGCTGGGACGTGATTTGGTGGTGTACTTGTCAAACCCACACTCACCCGGCCGCGGGCACTGGGCCCCAGTGGCTGCTGCAGAGCATCGACTAATCTCATGGCCTGCGTCCTATGCAGTGCCGCGAAGCGTCAGAAACTCTGCTGGCCAAAGAGCAACCATAACTCCACATCCAGAACGATCCAAGCCGCCGAGTGGCAGGGGTAGTCCAGCCTGTCTACGAGCAGGTGGGAGCTGGACCTGGATCTGCTTGTACTCCTGAAAAGGTTACCGAGTAGAGGTAGACACACTCCTGGTCTGGTGTGTGCGTGCATGCATAGTGGCATGCAAGCTGCGGCTGCAGTCACTGTGCCCTCGTCTGCTAACACAGCTGATGGTCCAGATCAAGCGGTGAGAAGGGCCTGGATGCAAGCCGTTTGGTCGAGCTTCTGACCACCCAACCGCGGGCTGATATCAACCACGACGACATCGCAAGCAATGACAACAGAGATGCAGGCGACGTCAGGGGCTCGGGAAATTGAGCGACGAGGTCGTGATTGCTTGACGTTCTCTGCAACTCCCTTGGCGGGTGCTGACGCCGGATACGGGCTTGGTACCGGGCCCGGAAAGAAGAAGGAGGTCTCTCCCAACACGAGAGAGGCGGAGGATCGGAGGCTGCATCTCGCCTGCGTGGACCTGATATAGCGGGCTGTCGTGGCTGACAAGCGGGCTGTAGTGTTGCGTTAGTCGTCGGTGCACATCTCGGCCGAAGAAACCCCCAGTCCTCTGGCCGCCCGTTGATATGGTAGCACAAATGTCGACATTTCAGAGAAGACGGCTTTGCTTGGCGTTTTTGGCTGATCGATCCCGAAGGCTTGTCTGGATATTTTTTCGCCTTTGCGCCGTCTCTTGTGCATCTTGAACGAACGCCTCAATCAATCGGACGATTGGACTGATGGAGCGGGATGACATACCGTGTGCACTGGATACAAAGAACAAGGTTGGTCAAGCTGACAGCCAGCAGCATCGAATAAAAGACTTGGCATCGAATAAAGGGTGCTAGTCAAGGTGTTAGTCGGGGCGAGGCGACAGTCCGTCTGCAACTTGGGAAGCGGGCTTCAAGCCATTTTTTGACGGAGACCATCACGGACGGGTCAAAGTGGCCTGGAGACGCTGGAAAGAGGAGCCGTCTGTAACGACAAGTGGTGTGGCGGATGAAGATGCTGAGGTATTGGAGGGAATAAATCAGAAGACACAATGTATTTCGATAGGGACAGAGCGCAGAAGGAGGGAAGGCACAAGGTAGGCAAGAGTAGGTCAAGGATCATTGGTGAAGGTTTCCTTGTCCCGCTCACCTATCCGTCATCATCATCCATCCATTCTCGTTCCCCGAACGCCATTGCCAGATCGAAAGTCGAAAGTCGAAAGGGGAAGAGGGGCCTGCCTCTGCTTACAGCTGCACGGCAACAACCATCTCACGCGGCAAGGCGCACTCAATCATCAGCACTACGACGGCGGCAGCGCGAGCACGCATCGGAACCAGTCCGGAACCACGACCGCTGGCAGGGCGGGAAGCAGGAATCCCTTGCAGTCACAGCGGTCAGGGACTCGGGGTCCCTTCCCATTCGAAGCCTAACTCGACATGAAAAAGTAAAATAAAAACAAAAGTGTCAGGGCCTGTTGTCAGCTTGCCGGCAGGACCTGACCCTACAGCTCCGTGTGCATCCGCACTTGCCTCTATTCAGAACTTGCAAGCAACAAGGGTCGATGGGATATTGGGCGTTGCATTCTTCGATTCGGGTTTCTCACGTTGCTCCCTAGGTCCCTCACTCGGTCGCTCTTTGCAACCTGCGGGTTTAATTAGGTAGGGGGCCCCTCCGTGAGCAACAGTCTGTGTTTCTCAATATCCCTCACCATCGTTACGTCCCCATCCTCGTCTCATTCCCGTCATTCGTTTGGGCGTCCTCGTGTTTGTATACTTGTTACCGACTTTGTTCCGCCTCGGAACCCTCTTGTGGTGGATGACCTCGGTCGCCCTCGCTAGCTTCCTCTCCTTCCCTCGTCAGCTGCAGCATCGTCTGGGGAGTACTGTAACCCGAGTGCCTTTGTGAAAACTCAACGACGCAGCCTTAGGTCGGGTGTTCGCTCTGCGCAAGCAGCTAAACACCTTTGAACCCAAGAGCTAAGGTAAAAGGTGTGTGGTGTGTGTGTGTGTGTGTGTGGTCTCGGGACTCAGATCCCTCATCCCTCGTTCCTCGTCCCTCATCCCAACATGTAATCTTCACCCCCGCCCCGCTCCGCTCTGGCTGTGACAGAAGGGTATGAAGGAGATGAGATGCGCTATTCTGGTCACTGGAACCACAGTGGTTGGTGACATGGACGGTCGAAGGCCACTGAAAGCACCTGACTGCCGTCTGCAACACTCATCAGCATACAAGACATCACGGATATCTTGCATACGATGTATCCACACGAGCATATCGGACTGAACGGCCTGTCACCACCGCCCGGGCCTGCCTTGGCTGTGTTCACAGGCATCATCCATCAACTGCCATATTCGTCCGCGCCTGTCACTGAACTCCCCGATCTACATATTAGCATCGCCGCTAGGCCGTGGGCTGTGTGTTCTTTTCATTGGATTTATTCTCCTCTCTAATTTGCTCTTTTTCTCATTTATTTTTTAGTTATAGCTTGTCAATCACTCTCCACATTTAAGCTTCTCTTTTGCTTCCCGCACAAGGTGTCCAAGGGAGGTGGTGTTCGGCCGGAGTATGCCTTTCTTCTTTTCCCCTTGCTTTCTTTTTTTCCTCCTCTGGACTTGGTTCCCATTTTGGGGGCCTAATTCATCTCCATCCCCCGTTCGCAACCCCATCTCACGGCTCCATCCCCATGTTCCGTGCTCTCGCTACGTTTAGCACCACCACTCCGAGTATCATATGCATGAGTAGCCCCGGCACTAACCAGGGCACACAGCAGGACCCTTGGCGAATAGCTGTTTCCATACATCAAACGAGTCCAGACCCTCCTTGACACTCTCGGCCCAGAAGCTGCAGCTCCTGTTCCGTTTACATCGACTTACACCCATCTTAGACACTGAGGGGGTACCTCGGCGCTCACCTTGCCGTATCCTGTCCTGCCCACCTTGCCCACCTCCAACACAACAGGTACCTCGCCGCCAGCTCCCCATCCATCGTCCGCAATCCCATGGCAATCGCTCATTATCGCCGCCATCATCATCATCACCACCAGCATCGTCAACGACAACAGAGGCGGCAACTCCAACCTCGACATTATCGGCGAACACCAGCAACGGCCCCCAGCCATTGCTCCACTCCTCACACAAACAAGCCGGACAGATCCCCACATTCACTCTCGAGGGTGGATGCCGGATTCTCATTTGTTTCTTCCGCTCACCTGAACTATCTGGCCAGCACTTCCCTTCATCTTGTGAAAAAAAAGAACCCATCCAAGCTTGCTGGCTGCTAAGGTGCATGGGCAACGGGTCAAGACCGACCAGCCACTCGGTGTCTTCGCTCGCAGCTAAAAGGTACCGCGCCGGCCACCGCTCGTCGACTACTGCCCGCTACAACTGCACTACAGGCGCGATACTCTGCGTGCTCGTGTCTGTGGCTGCTCCCATCACAGGCTTCACGTCTGTTGCCTATTAGTAGCAAACGGAACGACCCAAACAATCCTGCCACTGACATATGCGGCACTCCAACAAGTAAGTCGCCCCATTTGCCGTGTACTAAGTAATGCGTCCCACCTCGCGGCCCCGTCCCATCCCATACCCATACCCATACCCATACCTGCCTTCACCACGGATACTACCTATGGTGTACAGTCCAGTACAGTAGTACCTCGCCCAACCTTCCTTCCCTCCTTGCCCTGCATTGCCTTACACAAACCAACTCGCCTACCTACTGCTGCGCTGCACACGCTACTAGTACAGCTGCTTGTGGCAGTCGGCCTGGATCGCACTTACTCCTTTGAGCGATCTGTGCCTGCCTCGACCTCGATGTGTGGCAGGAGTGCAGCTGGTGCTGTACTTGGTACCTGCTTTCAGGCTCTTTCCTGCCATCATCCCTCCTACCCACCACCACCACACCCCTTCTTCCTTCCCTCCAATAATCACCATCGTCACCATCCCAACCTTTTTTTTGATCTTCTTTCATTCCGTTTGGCTGCTACTCTTTGTCTTTCCCTACGTACAGTACCTCGAGACTTGCCGGGGGGGCTTTTTCCCTCTCTTTTCCTTTTCTTCTTTTTCCTCCCCTTCCCTTTTGAACCATCTCTCACCACACTCTCCCCGTTTGAGAGGTTCCGCCGTCACTCGTTCCAGAGGCAAAGAGGAAGACAAACAGAGGGAAAACCCGGCACTAACCCCGGCTGTCGGCAGAAACAGCACGTAGCTACCTTAGTGGTTGCCGTCTCCCGTTGTCTACGGATACTGCGTACCTCGCCTTGCGAAATACTTGGCGGATACCTCTTCAGCGTCACGCCCCCATTCTTCCCAACCCGAGGCCTCTCGCTCCTCTTTCCCGGTCACAAGCTTTCTGTTCCTTGGTTCCCTCCGTCCAAAGTCTCACTCGCTCTCTTGCGGCGAACCCAGTTCGAGTCCACTCGCCAAAGGTATCCAGCATTCAGCTTCCACCGGCTCAACTCCCCTCGGCTTCCAAGGGCAAGGGGCCGCGCCTTTCTTGCCTCTCAAAGTCGGGCACAGCCTGCGTCCGCTTTGCATTCAAGCCCACCTCGCCAGAAAATCCCGCCCCACCGGTCCTCGGCCGCCGAGTATCTGACAAGTCTTGACTCGACTACCAGGAACTTCAGAGTGGCTTTTCGCCACTGAGCAAGTCAGCCGACCCCACCACTACTCCAACTGAACAGGGCCTCTCTGTACCGCCCTGTGGTCCTGTGGGTTCGACCTGCACCCCCAGCACCACGAGCCTTTGGGAACGCACGCTTTGCACGACACCCCCCGGTCTCAGCGCTCTCGACCCCTACCTCCCCCCCGTACCACCTGCACCCAAGAGCAAGACCCAGAACCTTTTAGACGGGCGGGTAATCGCCTGCCAGGCCTCTCGCGTCTCCAGTCGCTTGTGCCTTGCTCCAACATCTTGGTCCCGAAACGAGATCTCGTGTCTCTGCGTCGCTCTTGTGGACTCCCACTTCCCTTGCAACGTACAGAGGTACCGGGCCTCCATCTCGCCACGGGAAACCACGCCGACCTGCGTACACGACGCGCAAGTGGCATATCTGGCAATGGTGTGAAATCAATATCCTACTCCCCCCGGATCACGAATTGTAAGTCTCCCTTGTTCTTTCCCTTTCTTTCTTTCCTTCCTTCTTTCCCTCTCCCGCGCAGGGGGGTTGCTTTCGCTTCCTCCTCTTGTTGTTGCTGTTGTTGTAGTCCCTGACATCTAATTCCCTTCCTCTTCACAGTCCACACACCATGGCCGGTGTCGAGAGGCCGCCGCTGCCGATGCGGCTCGACAACAGCACAAGTCTGAAAGCCAACCTGACTTGCAGCGAAAACGACCCATTCTACTGCTTTCTACTCGACGAGACATTGTGTTACTACCCGCTGGTGTTGCTAGTGGTGTTCGTTACCTCGGCCGCAACCTACAGCATCGTGACGGCGCCTAAAGAAGAAGACGACGAGACTGGCGCGGAGGCGCTGGGCCCAGGCGGGAAAAGGCTGCCTGTGTCGAAGAAGAAAAAGCGCCGTGGCGACATCGAGCCCGAACGTCTACGATACGGACCTGTTGTGTCCCCAACATCCAGGACATGGCTCACATGGATCTCCGCCGCCGTGTTCCTCACCTTCGTCTCCAATGGCATTGCTCACTTCAGCTATGTCATGCAGGAGCTGGAGGGCGTCGTCCAGGGCGCCAAGGATTCGCAGTCCATGATCGTACGCAAGGTTCAGCGCCCTCCCACCCCGGAAGTTTTGCTAACAAGAAGCAGGTTTACCTGATTGCGTCGCCAAACCTGTACCTTTACCTCGTCACCACGCTGATCGAATGGCACGAAGCTCCGACCATCGCTCACTTCATCACATGGTGCCTCGCTCTTATCGGTGAGCTGATCATCTGCATCTGCACTATTCTACAGGTCACGGACTCCAGCAACGCAAAGGCATCACAGGTCCAGTCACCACGAACGCAGATCTCCAAGTGGGCCTTGACGGATATCATCCTGGGCGTCATCCGCATCGTCCTGCTGATGGGCCTCGTTGGAATTTACGTCGCAGCTTGGTTCCGGAGACCCCAGCAGAAGGAAGACAAATTCGAGGAGCAGAACTCAAGCCAGCGTGCAGAGGAGACGACACCTCTGCTCAACGGCGCTAACGGCCACCGGATGTCGTACAGCAGTCAAAACGGACGATCAGTTCGAACTTCGCGAAACGGGAGCACTGTCGGCAACACTAATGGCGCAGCCGAGGGCACCCCCGTATCCAAGGACTACAAAGAACCCGGCTTCTATCGACCCGACACAGCGCCTCACAAAAGCTGGTGGGAGTACGTCCGGAGTTACCAGGTCTTCTTTGAGTACCAGTGGCCCAAGGGTTCGCCGCACTTGCAATTTCTCTTCGGCATCTGCGTGGTCCTGTTGCTTGGACAGCGTGCTGTCAACGTCCTTGTCCCGGTGGTTGTTGGATGGCTGACCAGGCAGCTGACCCTCCAACAAGCCCCATGGACTGTTCTGGGTCTGCTCATTTTTCTCCGACTGATGCAAGGGACAGGCATGCTTCTGGATGCGTTCCGTGCCATCCTATGGGTGCCGATCTCGCAGAACTCATATAGGGCTTTAACATCAGCAGCCTTTGAACACGTCCACTCCCTCAGCCTGGATTTCCACCTTGGGAAGCGAACCGGGGAGGTGCTTTCTGCCTTGAACAAAGGCGCGTCAATCAACTCTTTTCTCGAGCAGGCGACGTTCTCGGTCCTCCCCATGATTTTCGATCTTTTCTTGGCTGTCGGCTTCTTTTGCTACTACTTTGACGCAACCTACGGAGCTATCGTCAGCTGTTTAACATTCTGGTATCTCTTCCTGACCATCCGCATGGCGCAAACCAGAGCAGACCAGCGAAGAATCATGAGCAATGCCGACAGAGAGGAAGAAGCGGTGAAGAACGACTCGATCACTAGCTATGAGACGGTTAAATACTTCAACGCCGAGGAATGGGAATTCCAGCGCTATCGGAACGCCATCCAAGCCTATCAGGACGCCGAAAAGCAAGTCACCTGGGGCGTGAACCGGATGAACGTTATCCAGGCCTGCGTCTTCATGCTCGGATTCAGCGTGGTCATGGTTTTTGGCGCCTATCAGGTGACAAGTGGCGGCATGGATGTAGGCAGGTTCCTGACTCTCATGACGTTTCTCAATCAGCTGCAGACGCCCCTGAACATTTTCGGGTCCTTCTATCGGACCATTCAACAGGCAATGATCTCTGGCGAGCGCCTTTTGGAGCTGTTCAAGGTCAAGCCTACAGTGATCGACGCGCCAGGAGCCCGGCCCTTGTTGGAATGCAATGGCAACATTCGATGGAACAAGGTTGCCTTCAACTACGATCCGAAGAACAAGGCTCTCAAGGACCTCGACTTTGAGTGCAAGCCTGGCACCACAACCGCGTTCGTGGGCGAATCCGGCGGCGGCAAGTCGACTGTCTTCCGCCTCATGTTTCGGTACTACAACACGTCTTCCGGCAGCATCGAGGTTGACGGGCAGGACGTCAAGGACCTTACTATTGATTCGGTCAGACGTTTCATTGGCGTTGTTCCTCAGGATACCACCATGTTCAACGACACCCTGATGTACAACCTCAGATATGCCAACCAAGCTGCCACCGACGAGGAAGTATTTGAAGCTTGCCGAGCTGCCAGCATCCACGATCGTATCATGTCTTTCCCAGAGCAGTACAACACGAAGGTTGGCGAGCGTGGCCTCAAGCTCAGCGGTGGCGAGAGACAGCGAGTCGCGATTGCGCGGACGATTCTCAAGAACCCTAAGATCATCATGCTCGACGAGGCCACATCAGCCCTTGATGCGCATACCGAGCAGCAGATCCAGGACAGACTCGGGCATCTTGGCCAGGGCCGGACTCTGCTAATCATTGCGTACGTATTCTCACCGTTCTGTATAGTTCATCCTCAAGGCCGCAATACTAACACGGGATTTAGACATCGGTTGTCTACTATTACGCATGCCGACCAAATCATCGTCCTCAACAACGGTACTATCGCCGAGAAGGGCACGCATGACCAACTGGTAGCTGCTAATGGACGGTATGCCTCAATGTGGGAGAGGCAAGTGCAGGCAGAACGCGCCGCCGAAAAGGCCCGCGCTGCAAGTAGGAAGGCACAGAAACTCCTTAGAAAGGCGAACATTGTCTCCAAGAAGCAGACGGACGGACATTCGGACGGCTACACTAGCCTTGATTCGTCCACGATTCTGCCCGGCAGCTCAGGGAACAACTCCAAGGCCAACACCACGGGAGAGGATTCTTCCAGCTCTTCCAGCAGCTCCGATGCAGATTCTATCCACAGTGGTCACAACGACTCGGATCATTCTGAACATTCTAGACACTCTGATCGTTCTGGTCATTCTGGTCGACACTAATTGTCCAAAGGGCGTATTCCCTGGATACGTCCAGCATGGGTGGGTGCTAGGTACACAGCCAATGCTCGTGTACCGATCACAACAACTGCCCATCAAACGCAAACACCAGCTTTACTACACCCTAATCCGCGGCTTTTCATAGCAGAGCGGCACATTTTCCTTTACGAATACAACGAGGCACGCGCCTTTCACGACCCAGGTACAACGGATTAACGGCTTAAGATTGCATCAAACCGGCGACTCGGAGTTTGGAGTTTACACGCACACACTTACACTTTTTCTTTACCCTTTGGCTTTGGGGACCCTGAAAACATAAAGGACTTTCACGAGTACAACAAAAACGAAACCCCGAGAGTCGGTCTCTGGATCTGGCTCGGTCGGTTGGTCAGTAGAGGACATCTTTTCTTGATTGTCGCCACCAGACACACACGCTCTTTCTACTCCCATGGCTGCAACTCACCCAGCCTTCACTTTGAAACCTGTGTGTGACAACTGGATGCGACTGGTCTCTTTATCAAAAGGACAGGGCATTTTCATTTTCATCATTATCATCATCATCAGACAGGAGGAATACGGGTTCTCCTTTAATCATGGGCTCTTTCAATAGCAAGACTCGCTTTCGATTACAGATCGGCACCTGCTACCATGGGTAGCGTTTTCGACATTGCATTCCAGATACCAGATTCCTTAGGTTCGGCAAGGCTCGAAAATCACTTGTCTGGGCCCCGATTGGCCTGGACGGTTGGAAGGGTTGGGTTTCGGAAGGTCATTCGGGAGGGAGGAACAGCCGGGTAGCGGCGGACTTGCATTTTCGATGGATATTGGCTCTTGAGATAATCCCATTTAATATACGTAGTGGGTGCAGACGGATGATGAAATATCCTGTTTGTGGAGGAACCATCAGAAGGTCTGCCTTGCTTTTCTTTTTATCTGGACACCGTACAGGGGCGGACAGGCAGACTTTTTCATGTCAGCCCTCTCTTCTCCTTTCAGTTGTGTTACTGGGCCGGCGGCTACATACGATAGCTTTGCGGCAACTAAAGGTTCAAGGTCCATAGACGGTAGTGATCCCGCGCGCAAGAAGGCCTTGCGGCGCCAGGGATCCGATTTGCTCAATGCTAAAAGACACTCCAAAGTAGTTCGTGTCACTCTGTGTGTTTGGCGTGCAACGTGTTGTGAGATGCCTCGTTCTCGTACCCCCAACCCGCGTCCTCATGGCAACACCACTTAAGACCAAGTTCACCATGTGTATACTCGACAATGTGCATGTGTCTGCGTGTGGAAGAGCAAGGACCGCTGCTCAAATCTTCTCATTAATGAATAGTTTGTTGGACATCGCCGTTTGATGTACACTAGAGCTGTCAATGAAGTTCTAACGACCGTCCATTCTGGACATGCTGGGCTCGGGTGGGAGCGTGGCCGTTCCGGATTGGGGAAGAAAAAAAATCAAAACCAAAAATCTTAGGTGAGAACGCGCCTGACTCTTTCTCCACCCATCTTGATCTGCCTCTACTTGCACGCCCACATCCAACCCATCAGATGTCAGCGATGCGGCTGAGGGGGCCTCAGATAGCCAACGCCTCGATCTGACGTTACCACCATTCCACCGCCCTCTTCTTCCGCATTGCCAAGATACTCCCCAAAGGGATCATGAGGTTGGGTTATGTGAGATCTGGACTTAGATATTGTAGACGTGAGAATTATACGAGCTGAGCGGGCGCAGGACCTTGCACAAAGTGTGGAGGGGGGAGGTTAACCAGTCGTGCGGGAGGGTGCGCCGTCATCGTTTACGGAAACACACCTGTCTCACTTCGGCCACTTCCGCACTCTCACGCTCACCCCTCCACCACCACCGCCGCCACTGACGCCTTGTCCTTGGGGCTCTGTCTCTCAGCCACCGGCGTGCCGCACAACCAAGCAGATGATGCGAATTGCTTGTCTCCGCAAACCCGCCAGTAGCCGGACAATGATGGCTAACACCTGATGCGGTGCCTTTCGTCAACTTGCCGTTTTGCTTCCTCTTGGAGACTCAGCGGGGCCCATTGAGCGTTCTTTGGCGATCGCCGACTTGCTAGTATCCGTAGCTCATGACCGTTGTCTTTTGGTGTACGTTGACCAAGTCAGTGCGGCAGGGTGACTTATTCCTGTTCGCGTGTCGTGATTTGAATGTTTTGCGCATGTTTCGGCGGTCGCCAAGCCACTCTGCTTGTTCGTGAACAGGAAATTTGAAATCTCCACTGCGACAAATGATTATCTCTTGATGTGCCGCGATCCCCCTCTTTCTAGATAGCTGTGTATAGCCTTAAGCTGCAATTGCACTAATGTGCAAGCGAATGTCTTCGTGAACTTCAGGAACACCGATATCATGCTTCGTCTCGATTCGTCCGGTTGGGAATTCCAGTCGTCAGCTTCTATCTCGTATGACCATTGACAGGCCTTGCTCTTGACGCACTACCGCTCGCTCCAGTAGCGTGGCCATTGCTCTTCTCATCGGCCAAGGCCTTCTTCTTCTTCTCGGTTTCGTCATCGACATCGGTGGCTTCGGCATCACTGCGGTCGTCTTCAGCAATGTCGTAGCGAAGGAAGCGGTACGCGATGCGGAAGATGTAGAACAACCAGAAAAGATTCAAGGCTTGAAGGGACGCAAGAAGGCCGAGGGTGATATACTGCGAGAGCGTGCACTTGTACTGTTGAGTGGCCCAGTTCAACTCAAACGGCCCGACAGTGGTATACTCAGTGAAGAGGGAGAGGATGATCTTCAGGTTGATAAAATGACGTAGGTAAATCCAGACACACATGAAGAAGAAGAAGTAAGGTCCCACAATCGGAGAATCGATGTAGTTCAGCACCTTTGACGTCTATCAAAACTGTCAGCGCTCTGCCCATTCCTTGGATGATATGTTCCTCCATTGTGCTGGTGTTATGGGAGGGCAACATGTACTTACTGCAAGGAAGAAATCACTGATGTCATGTGTCGAGTAAACAGCCAGCCCCATGTAGGTAAAGTGGAAGCGGTAGCTGAGGCCGATCAAGGAAAGACTGACAATGTGGTGACCAACGAGCTCCTTAAAGTCCTTGCGGGGCTTCTCCATACCCAACAGCAAGACGATTGCTTGTTGAGCCCAGTACGCAGCCTGGAAGAGGTAGTAGAATTTGAACCCGGCCTCATGTGTCAGGTGCGGAAAGTCCTCGTACATGCCACGCGTGTTATAGTACCAGACGGGCGTCTTGCTCATTACGTATAAGCCGGCGGGACCAAGACAGCCAAAGTAGATGGCAGTGTACATCTGCTCCATGAAGCGAGCCTGCTTTCCCCGGGATCGGATACCAGCGGCGCGAGCCAGAGGTCGCAAGAGCTCCTGCATGATAAATTCGCGAGTAAAGGTTAGGACGACCGTGTAGAAAGACACGAAAGCGATGTCCCAGAGACCCTTGCCATATTGGGCGGGGGCGCCAGGGCTGGCGGAGTCGGGCGGCAAGCGGTACGAGAGGAATATAAAGCGATGAACCGGATTCGAATCGTTGGGGTTTACGGCATAGAGGCCGGCGGTAATGGCGACGATGAGGGCGGGCAGGAGGTACGTGTGTCTAGTCATGGCCTGACGAACGCGAGAGAAGCCGCCGCGAGCACGCCGGCGCTTTGAGAGGCGTTTGGTAGGTGTGGTCTGCAAGTGAGCGGCAAAAGGTCAGCTAATGCCAGATGGGCAGTCACAGAGATTGTAGGCTTGGTCTCTGGGAACAAGGCTCGGTGACGTGCAGAGAGGAGAGACGGGAGGGGTCATTACAGGTGTGACGGGGCCGTCGATGGCGCCGTAAGTTGCGAGCGCAGGACCAGTGTCGCCGGCACGGATGTCTTGGCCTAGTGCGCTTGACTTTCGTCGTCTCGTTGTCGTTGTTGTTCGAGATGCGCTTGGGGAGTAGTCAACGACGGAGTGCAATTGGTCGACGGAGGTATTGAGGAGAGGAAATGGTTCGGAGTCGGCCATGGTGGCAGAGGCTTGCTGCTGCAGGCGTCTCGGGTCGTTTAAAGGAGATCGGCTTCGGAGGAAGTGTGTCGGGATGAAGGCACAATGAGGTAAGAGGGCAGCAGGCAGACGGGTGCAGAGAGACGGCGACTTTGACTTTGGAAGCTGTCTGCGGGTGCGGAGATGGGAAGCCGGGCAAGGAAGTCGTGGGTTGAAAAGGAGGGATCGATTTATTAGACGTCGAGAAGTCCAGGGGGGGCCCGTTGTCGATCATGGAAGTCTGGGAAGGAAAAAGACAGGCGAACGCGGTCGGCGGGCCAGTGGAGCAGGAGGAGCTGGCAAAGTGCAAGCGCGAGCGCACCGCTGATGGGTCAAACTCGAGGACGAGCTCAAGGTTGTTCCCTGAGTCTTCTGTGTTTCGTCGTGTGCATTCGTCTGACCGAGAGACTAGTCGTCTGGTTTCCTTTTGCAACCGCAATGCGGTCAAAGAGCAGCAGCAGAGGGAAAGGAGGGAGAGGACTGGAGCGGGGGGATCAGTCCAAACACAATGGATCAGACACGGGGAGAAGAGGAAAACAGAACGGAGCAAACGAGCGCACGCCTGTCGCGAATCATGAGATAAAGCCAGACTGGAGGAAATCAAACATGAGCAGTGCACGTGTGTGTAGAAGATCGTGAGAAGGGAATTAGAAGAAAAAAAACCCCATGCCAAGGAGTAGAGCCGTTGGCCAATCAGATCGGCTAAACAGAGGACCTGGGGAGCCAACAATGGGCTAGCACTGGTTCTCTGCCAGGGGCTGCTTGGGGCGCCCCATCGTACCCGTGATCACCCCCTGCTTTTCGTTCCAGGCCCAGGCAACCTTACCTCATCTTGCATTGGATGTCCCCGCTGCAGGAGACCTGCACTGTCACTGCGTGGGCATCTTGGCTGCGCTGTTATGCCATGCAGCACACGCACACACACACACACACACACGCCGACGTTGCATGGTACCTCCCGCTTGGTGGTTTATCATGTGCCGTCCTCACCAGCACCCTCTCTCCACCTTTGCCAACCGCACTTCAAGCAGGAATTTTGCCACGACATCAACAACAAAACCAGGGCCACCCCTTCGCGATGGGCAGCATGGCATGGCCAAGTAGGCCTATCCCCCGTTCGTCGGCATCTCGTCGACACGCGAGCAGAGGTGTCCCCGGCTCGTGCTGGGGTTTTCAAAAAGCTCAATTGCGTGTCGCCTTGAAACTGGATGCACCGAAGCTGAGCTGGCAGCTTCGCGAATGAGTCGGTCAAGTCGACCCCGCGATCGAGATCAGAATCAGGACCCGCATGTGCACCTCTGAAAGGCTCTGGTGCCGTACATCGACGTCGATAACGAGGACAAAGAGGGGCAGAAACAAGCCACGACACGGGGCTTCTTTGTCAAAAGAAAAGGACAGGGCTGTCGGCTAGTTCCACTGTAACAAGCCTCACTCGAGAGAGGCAGGCGTGCTACTGGGGCTTCGATGACTATGCGGAACTCAACAATGGAGGATTCCCAGAAGCCATGCATCCTACCGATGGAACTGCTATTGGCTCGAACGGGATATTTGGGACCAGTTCCCAATATCCCTTCCTCTGATAAGGCATGCAGGCATCATAGCTCCACCATTTGTTATTGTATGTACCAGCTCTCTTCTCTTGCACGGTTCTCGAACAGCCGGACGATGACGAGGAGAGGGGACAAGCAGGACAACGGCAATTTCCGACCAAGTTCGGGTCGCGCCCCATTCTGCCTTTGCATTGTCAAATGCCCCCCATCTTACCAACAAGGCACCGGCGATGTCTTCGCAAACTGGTGTCTTCTGCCGAATTTGAGCCCGACGGTAGATTGCATGCTATCATGCGTCAGTCTCTTCGTCCACGAGAACCCATTGTCGACCGACATCCATCACGCGAGCCTGCACATGCTTGACAGCCCCAATTACATCATCAGCTCCATCCTCGCCCATGCTTCGCCCTTCTCGCGTCGGATAATTTTTTTGGCCTGGATGTTGGTACTGCCATCTTGTCTACTTGCTGCAACTACGGTATCACTACTAGGGCGGGCCGCCATCGACGCAGTGACGGAAGGAGGAATCAACGCCGATCAACGCCGTTTCGCCCACGTTGGTCGCTTTGACGGCAAACAGTATAGACCCGACCCTTTCTCTCAGACCTTAGATCCCTGCCCCACCACCAATCAACCCAGCCTGGGTGAGCCGGGAAGCTAAGGTAGTGCGCCCCGCGTGCCCGCCCGCCATCCCTCGCACGCCAACCATTCCCTCCATGAGCCGCCACTTTAGCTCTCCCTTCCCGAGTGCCGGTAGCCTCCTCCTGCAACTGTCATCACTGAAGATTTGGGGCCCGCTCCTACGCTGCCGTCATTCCCGGTTCAATCACAGGCGCCGTTCTGCTCACGTCCGCCATGGCCGGGCGTCTCATTACTGATCACTCGCGGTGACTCGGTGCGTGTTGTACGGCGTCATGCGGCTCTCGAATCTCGGCTACCGCCCGCGTGCAGTTTCTTTTTCCTCCTCCGCCGCCGCCGTGCTGAGCTCCAATCGGTCAGCCACTCTACTCACGCGAAGAACGGCGCTCTCGGGGTTCCCATGACTTGACAACCATTCTGCGCCCCAGCAGACGGATTCCTCCACAGATTTACGAAAAGCGACGCGTCGCCAAGCGCCAAGCTCGCATGGCGCGGGAACGCTTCTGTTCGATACCGCTGGAACGCTTTCTGTGTTGGCTGCCACTTGCTACACGTCGGATCTCTCGAGCTAGCTTTGGCCTGACAAAGAACCGTGTACAGTTCTGGGTAAGTTTTGGGCTCGCTCAAGCGCCCCCCCCCCTTTGTAGACTTTGCTTCGCCTCGTCCTTGAACGCACTTTGCGGCCCAACCATCCTATCCCGACTAATCTAGAATCCATTACCGGTGAACCAGACCACAGCCTCGAGGGTTCGAACAGACATTCCTCTGCCAACCCACTTGCGGGCAAATCCAAGTCGGTCCAGACTCTCTCATCGCCATGGTTCCTCCGGCTCCGCCCTTTTGTTCTTTTTTTCCTTCTGAGATGTTGCCGAGCCTCAACGACTAGTGCCGTGAACTGTGAATGAGTTTTCGAGTCCGAGTAGTCCCTCGATCAAACGTGTCTCGCTAGCCAGATGGTCCCAATGCTTCGCCTCGCAATGATTGGGGACCAGCAACGATTGGAACGCGGTTAGTTGACACAACCCTGCGTGCCAGACCCCGTCCCGGCTGGCCGGCTACTGGATGTCCTGCTGGCGACCTGCGGCTTCATCCTCTCGGTTGAGAGGGGAGGGTGGGTTCGAGCTAGTCTAGTATCGCAAGGGCTCCTCAATGGGGAGCCAACCGCGCGCATGTCTAGCAACGCCGGCCGAACACCACAATACCTTGGCCAGGCAGTACCCCGTAGCGATATCTCACAGGATCCAAGTCCACGCATACGTAGTGGTCCAGGCACCGAAGCAGGCAGGCGGATTGAAGCCGGAACCACTCCAGTATCGAAGCAAGGCAATGTAGTTGAAAAGTTGACTGATTTGAATTCATTGGCGCGGCTATCGCTTTCATCTTCCTCTCACCACCTCATGTCCATCCCCTTTCTAACTTAACAGCGTCTTGGTATCTCCTCGAGCCGATCAACTCTGACCAGTCTCTCTCTCCCCGCCTTTGCTGTTCTCACCCACATGAGGCCTTCCCGTATCCTGGCGCGTCGGCTTGCTTTCCTCTCCCGCTCCGTACCCGGTCATCTCGTGACCGCTGCCTCCTCATCGAAATCAAAGCCGTTCAAACGCCCATATAAGCCTGCGTCGCCGGCTAGGCTGTTGTTCCCCCCCTCGTTCCGCGCATATACATGGGCGCCACTATACGTTGGTCCCTTCTCATTACCCCCATAAGATTTTTTGGTTTGCCCCATGTCTGGTGGAGGCATCGCCGCCCATATACATCTCGCCCCATCCACAATGTACATACTATAATGATGACGAAAAAGAATAGAAAAATTCCACAGCAAAACACAACCGAGGCTCGTGCCGGAGCCGTCCCGTTTTCCCCCCTTGATGATGCGCCGTCATGCTTGCTCGCGATGCAGAAGATGTAGAGAGAAGAAAAAAGGCCCACAGCGCCGCGCTATTTTTATATATAAAGAAACCCGTTCAACCGCAGAAGACTTGTTCAGGGAGTAGGCGGCGGGCCCATGTCGTCCCCGAGTCCCCGGCCATTGGAGGGCGGGCTGGGCGAAGGAGGCTCGTACTCCTGGTGTTGAGGTCGTACACCGGGCCAGAGGGGCGGTCTGCTCAGCTGAAGAGTGGCCGACTCTGGCTGGTTCGCGACACGAGACTGGTAAGAGAAGTTGCTGGTTGTCCTGCCGAGCGCGCCGGCAGGGTGGGGAGAGAGCGCAGAGGCGTCGCTCGTGGTTCTTTCGAGCGCCGCACGCTCGGGGGGTTCTTGACCTCTCTCCTCTTCCAGCAGCTCGGCCAGTGCTGCTCCTTGCCTCGGCGGTGCGGGGATCACGGTGACTGGTAGACTGTCTGTCTCGGGGGTTGGGCGCATCTTTTCTCTGATCTTCTCGGCTTGTGTCGCGGCGAAGTCTTCCAGGCGGGCCCGGAGATCCCATCTTCCAGTATCATCGTGACCACCACGAACCTCCGGCTTGGACTCGGCGTGAGCCATCACCTCGGCGGGGGGGTCGCGAGCAGTCCGCCGGAAGAGAGGGTTGGCAACGAGTGATCTCCATCCGTTCCTGCCCCTCGCAGTAATGTCTTCCTGTGCCTCGGTGTCGATTTCAACAGCCTTGTGGGTTGCTTGTCTAGGGACGGGAGCCGCCATCGAGGGCTCATCGTCGCTAGCCGTCGACTCGCTCCTCGAAGATGTCGAGTTGCTTCTGGACATGGCAACTGCTCCATTGCGTTGAGTCTGGGCAACGACCTGGGGAGGAGCCGCTTCCGGCGTCCGCGAGGTTGTTTCCGATGGCAGTTGATATCTCACGGCATATACGGTGCTCGCCGCGCTTGCCGTATCGGTTCGGCTCACGGGAGTCACTGCCGGAGCGGGTCGGGAGGGCCACACCGGCGGACGTAATAGGCCACCCATGGATCTTTGGCCGTTCTGGGCGTTGTTCGGTTCGGCGTTGGCGTTGGCGTGGGCGTGGTTGCCGCGGTACCTGGAGGCGATTTGTGTCATGCCGGGCCAGAGGTTGGCTCTGCCACTAGCAGGAGGACCTTGAGCGCCGGCACCACCTTGAGGGCCGTCTTGGCCGCCATCGCCTCCGTCTCGGCCACCGTTCCTGTTCTTCCTTCTCCTGAGCCACGGGAACTCCGAGGCGGATACTTCCAGCATCTCGTCTCCGTCAAAGATTTCGCGTCCGAGAATGCCGTCCTTCTTCTCTTCTCTCTCCAACGCTTCGATCCTCTCCACCCATTCCCAAACAACCACACTGGCAGCTGCGGCACCAACCCAGCGGACGTAGTCTCCCCATCCGGTGAATTCCGGCTGTGCCATATCCAGCACGAAGAAAAAGACCGGGACGAGGATGGCGAAGAGGGAGAGGGTGGAAACCAAAACCATGTTCTTCATCAACGGGTGATAGAACGCGTATCGCTTCTTCATGAGCGAGTAGTAGATAACCCAAGCGGCGTATAAGAGGCCAAGGGAGAGTTGAAATAGGTAGCTGAGAGCGGGGACGGCGTCGACGAAGCTTCGAGGACGGGCGTTACCGTTGCTTCCGCTAGTGGGGTACTGAAAGCTGTTGAGGGCGCTGAAGATGAGGTTCAGCGTGATCAAAGCGAATGCAGTCCACTTGATAATAACCTTTTCCCGCTGGCGCGGGAAGAGGCGGATGAGAGTTTGGGCTTGCGCCAGCCACAAGAACGTATCGGAAATCAGGCGAATGACCTTCAGTTCGGTGCCGTCCATAACCTCCGACTGCATCTTTTTGGCGTCCTGGATTGCCCATTGGTACTGTTGCTCCGCCACTTTAAACGTGTCGGCGCTGGCTATTGTAAGAGAAATCGCAACGGTTACTGCGGCCACTTTCTGCAGCCATGGTCGTCCTCCGATGCTGATTCCGTTCGACGTCCCACCACTGGTGAACCCGCGTCGGCCTAGGTACACGACTCCACCGTCGAGAAAAGACCGAGGCGTGATGAAGAGCATGATGACGAGCATGTATGCGGTCACGGTCGTCGCGGCGAGTGCATAGCAGACGGGGAAAATGGAGGCATAGAAAGGGTCGCGCAGGTCGTTGTATTGTACCGCGCCTCCGGTCGCGGTTTCTTCGTAGTTGACGCCATTATTCGCAATGATGATGGGTGCGGCGGTCACGAACTTCGCAGCGGCGGCCCCAGCAGCCCCGAGAGAGGGGAGAGGGCTTGCTTCCACCATGGTCGCGGCGCCTACTCGTCGAGGTTTTTGTCGATGAGGAACAGAGCGGCCAGCCGCAGGTGAGGATCAGAAGAGGCTTCCTCCTATTCGTGAACACTCGCCATCGAATAGACGTCGCAGTCGTCGGTGGTTTCGCAGTGTCGATTGACGGTGGTGTCGGGTTTGTTGTCGTGGGCGTCGGGGGACGCAGATTCGGGGGCTCGGTCGGGCGGATGGCTGCAGCGAGAGTCGAGGGACACGAGTCCGGGCGGTTTCCAGTTTCGCGTACAAAGTCGTTAGAGAACCGACGTGTGGTTCGGCGGAAGAAACATCGATTTTCCAAGACGCTCCAATGATGAACAGAATAGCGACAAAAGGTCACAGTCAGTGGAATGGTCAATAAACCGGGTCGAGTTAGAAATCGTCAGTGGCCACAACGGAGAATAGGTTCCAAGAAGGCTTGCGGGTGGGGGATGTGGGAGGGATCGCAGGCTGGGCGCCGAGAGATTAATGGGAGGACGGAAGAATTTGGGGGGGAGAAAGGGCGAAAAAGGGAGGCCGGGGGAAGAAAAGCGACTGAACGCTATTTCGAGGGGGCCTGACGAGTCGCCGTAGACGGTAAGGTGGTGCCCTGTATTCTATTGCGCTTTGTCGAACTCGTGCTGGCCAGATCTGGCTGACGTTGCTCGTGGTGGAGTCGTAGACCGTCTCGAAAGTGTTTTGGAATAGCAGTTCGGGGGAAGCGGATGGTTATGGGAGAAGGGGGAGAACAGCAGCGGCGCACTCTCTCAGAAGGGGGGTGGTGCTGGCGACGGGGGCGCTGGTGCGAGCGTGGCGAATCACACTGTACGCGACCATGAAATGCTAAATTCACACCCCTCCATCCGTCTAATTGCGCAAACTGTGTCAATTGCTATCGGATACGAGCAGGACCCTGGTATCTTATGCATAGCAGTAGCTGCGGAGATGAGCGGGACCAAGTATCTCTCATCTCGAACGCACAGTCAGACTTACTGTACAATACCGAGTCAGAGGCACCGGCTCTCCAGACGCTGCGCGATCGTGTGCTGACAGCTTGGCAGACCCAAGAAGGATTAGGAACGATCGACAAAACCCAAGAAAAAGGGTCCTTCGCCGTTGACAAGACGCGTGAGTGAAGGCTTCAGCGCTCTGCATGGCAGCGCCGGACGCCATTCGACATCACATCGTCGATCCTCCAAAGGCTCGACTCCAAAGTCGTGCATGCTTAGATGCGTCGTCGTGGGAGAGTGTGAGGTAGGCAGTCGCGGTACCGGGATGGGGTTGCAAGGAATTGATTAACCATGCTTTCAGACATAGGCGGCATAGTGAAAGTCCAATGCCGTCGCATGGGAATTGCAGCGAGAAAGGCGGGCAAAGACGCCCTCGGTAGCCCGGCCATCGAGATCAGACGGAGGAGGGGGAACTGGCGAGTGGCAGGGCAGTCAAGTCACCTGTCGTTCGCATCCGCATCGCGTGTTTTGGCAAAAGACTTGTTCGCAAAGCTCGAGGGTATGACATCGCAGAGGCATCCATAGTCCGTGAGAGGATTCGTAGGCATGTGTATCGTCTACACTCCTCTGTACAAACTACGGGATTGCCTAGCGAGAATCACATTATACAGCAAGCATGCGATTTCTTCCCCGGTCCGTCTTGGACTGACGGGAAGGACGGATGGACGGATGGACGACGCAATACACTACACTGTCCCAAGTTTGGCGATGGCAGCGACAGCGGCAGCAATAATGCTATGTGTGTACGTATCGCCCGGGTCGTCAGCCACTCATTGCATCGCGTGTTCCACCTCCCTGATTATCTAACATGGTCGAGAGTACGTACCAACCAGGAGAGTGAGACACTGTACGCCCGACGCTAGACTGGCCGGGCTGCCTGTACTAGGTATTACCACAGTATGTACATTGTCGACCCCACCGTCAAAGTGATTAAAGAGCCTGCCATTTGCGTGCGAGCGAACGGTGGCTAAGCCTCCCCGCCTCGAGGGAAACCCTGAGACGGAGACGCGCAGCCGTGCTGATCAAGGACAAAATTCAGACGGCCGCCATCCGTCCCTTGGGCCCGGAGCGTTTTGTCTTGGCCCTTTGAAACACGGAAAGAAAGGGTAGAGGACTGACAAAGTGCGCGACCCCTCAACCTTCTCCCAACTCACCGTCCCCTCATCGCATCAGATGCTAAAGCTGCGAGAGTAAAACGTCGAGAACGAGGGTTTGAGGGGAAGCGGTGACATCAGCTCCGTTGTTGTCTACTCTGTATCGTGGCTCTGCCAACTCTAAACTGGTGTGTGCTGTGCCTGTCGCGTCCTCGGCTTGCGTCCAATCAAGCGGCGCCCGCTGGGTCCCTGCTGGAGAGGGAACCGAGTGCACGTTTGTGTATGGTGGACGGTGGACGGTGAACGGTGGACGTCGTCGACGGAGGACACCATCTGAACCGGTCAAAGATGGACACAGGGCGTCGTGCCAGCGCGTCCGCTGCGGATTAGGTAGGCTTTGCCGCTTGCCCTGCCCCGCTTCGGCGGCCACTGGCCTGGATGGGGAAATGATGGTATGGACCCGTCCATCGAAGGATCCAGCACTGTGTCGGGGTCTCGAGCATTGCGTTCCTTCTTTCCAGGCCACCCCCCTCCTTCCCCCGGGCTGGCCATCCGTCCGCATGTCGTCCAATGGGGACGTGTTCTGGACGAGAAATATGGATCGTCTGCAGCCCATGGCAGCGGACCAACGTCCTAATGGGCCAATTGCCCAGTACACTACTATGTACACTAGGAGGTGACTGGGGAAATTTGGTATCGAAAACCACTTTTTCCGCCTTCCCTGCCCCGACCTGAGTCGCTGGAATCGAACAGTCGTCTCCTCCCGGCGATGTGGCAGTCGCTAAAGCCCGCAAAATAGGAGGAGAGCCGAAGCTCAGACCAACGGCAATATTTCATCGACACAGGGGTTATCGGTCAATATTGTTCGCTGTCGAGCTTGCCAGCGAAATGGCACGTGAACGGGCTCCCTAGGGGTGAATCGTTGTGCGAGGTGATCTCGTCGATGGCCAAGGCATCGACTTGGCGTACGTTGTTGAAGAGTTGCCCCGGCGGCGGCGCTGCCATGCCCTGTCAAAGAATCTCCATCCGTGCAAGCCGTGCAACGCCGGCTCGCTTTGGGGGGAGGGGAGGGAGGCGGGTGACCTTCGGATCAAAACCTGATGTTGGCTCCCTACTTGCTATTACTTACATAGTACATAGGTAGTATACCTGAGCCAATGGCCAATATCGGATTGTGTGGGCTGCATCGAGCCCCGCAGACCACCGCCGTAGGTAGGTACATCGGCGGGTTGCAGGCGAACGAACCGGTGCCTCAGTGGCCGGGCGCTGTGGTGGTGTGCCTGTTTTTGGTTGTCCAATCTTGGTCTCGTCCAATTGCAGCGTGCCAGACTTGACCCTCCTGTCCTGCCTTGCTCATTTCTCTGGCCTCGCCAGCAGCGTGGGTTCGATGAGATACTACACAGTATTATCTAACGGATGGGCTGACGGGATTTGGTAGGTGGCTTGAGCTTTCCCTTGGCATTCCTTCTCTCTCCTCCTTTTCCCCCGTTCTTCATGCTTCTTCCCCCAAACCCACGTCCCAGTCCTCTCCCACACCTGCCCGTCTTGGCTCTGGCTCTCTTGGCAAAGCTTATCACTCGTGGCCGGCCACAGGCTTGGCGATTCGCCTTGGGGGACCTCCCGTCCGTCTTTCATCGTCCCTTCCTTTCCCCTTCCCTTCCCACACACTGTCCACTGTCCGTTTCTTTGGCTGGCTGCCGCCACAGGCAGCATGTGCACATCGTCCTCGTCGTCCATCTTGATCCTCCCGTCCAACTGCAAACTTGTCGTCGTCGCTCCAGACGAACTGCATCTGCACACATCCAAGACACTTTGTGCCTCATCTCTCGCGCCACATCCCGACACCGGTAGTATCATCAGCCCATACGGGTACTTTCCCCTTTGACGTTGTCGCAGCGGATACACCCGGTTTCCTCGCTCCACCGCCCGCTCACTCGTTGCTTTCAATCGAGTCTCCCAGATGCCTAGTTAGAGATCACGCATCGTGTCAGCTCACCTTTTTCGACACATGACTGGGCCGGTTTTGGCGCTAGGCGACTCGATGTGAGGCGACTAAGAGACCCGCCAAATAAAGGCGAGGCAAGCGGCAAAGTCTCACCTCCACCCTCCGCCCAGCGAGGCCGACGCGCCACTTTCGACTCTCGACACTCGGCACGCATCTGCACTGGCCAGCAGACGGCCACCTGTATCGTCTCGAACTCGTCCGGGAGCCAGCGCCGGCCGGTCCACACATCCGGCGTCTTTTGAGGAAACCGCTCAAAAGGAAGATTGCCAAACGTGCCCAGAGCCACATTGCTGTCGAGTGTCCACCATCACCACCGGCACGGTAGACTATGACATGCCGGCGCCTTTGCTTCCCAGCTCCTCGGAATCCCCGGCCTTCTCTTGCTTCCATGTTCTAGCCCTTCTTCGGTTTGCCATCCGAGATGCACTTTGCCCAACCCACCGTGACCCCCGCCTCCGTCATTCCCCTCGTCTCTTGGCCCACGACAAGCTTTCACCCGATGCCGCGACCCTACCCCTACCCAACTTGAATCTATTCAGAGCGCGATGAAACTCCCTGTTCGATTTAGATCACCATCTCGGGTGCCTCCGTGACATCCAAGGCCGCTCTGCGCTCCCTGTCTGACTTTGTAATCCCGGTCATACGCTCAACCCAGAGAAAGCTTCGGCTCGTAGCGGCAGTGTTTCGCTCGTCTGAGCCATCCCAAACGTGGGGCATACTACCGGTACAACCAGTCACAAGGCAGTAGTGTGCTGTCCTGTTGGCGAGCCGCATCTGCCTTGATCCAGGACTGCGGGAAAGGGACACCGCCTTGCTCTGAATCCAGGTGGCTGTTTTACCTTGCTTAGAGTCGCCGAGTCGTCCTAATGCCGTTTTGGCTCCACTGAGATTTGGGCAAGATGCGGTTCTTGGCGATTGCCAGAGTCGCAGCAAACACGCCCAGATCTCTCTGGCCGTCTCAACACCGACTCCGAGGTGGGCCAAATCAAGTGCGCCAACACGTCCCAGACCCTTCTAGGAGTTTTTGATCGCCTTGGCCGGCTCATCAGATCCGCCGGGACAGGACCAAACAAACAAGCAGGCTTCCCGAAGCGTGTGCCGCCCGCCCTCGCCCAAATTCCCTAGCTGTGCCAATCAAGGGAAGGGGGTGACGCAAAAATCTCCTGATTTGGTCTTGGAGAACCAGCGATTCCACCCGAACGGGAACCAAATACCGGTTTTCAGAGAGACAACATTGCGGCACAGAAACCACACGCCCTCAGCCGTACACTTTGTTGAGCGATTGATGGAATTTCCGAGGCAACTTGCCTTCCACAGTGCGATGGGCTCACGATCTCGCCGCGTAAGCATTACCAACAGGTGGCTTCCATATCGGCACGCCAATGCGTATGTGGGCGATACCGCTTTGGAGGGCACGGCATTCCCAACTAAATGTATGCCATTGAACAGTAGCCATGCCCATGCTTGCCGTTGACTAGTTGACTGTGACGGTCCAGACGCTGGGTGATGTAGTCCAAGTCGCAAATGTCCCAATGCAGTCGAACAACATCAATACGATGCAGTGCCCGCCTAAAAAACATCGGCTAAAAGTCAGAAGTATTATTAGCACGCCTCAAAGGTTCTCGAAAAAGGAAACCACCAAAGCGGTCTTGGCGACGAGCAGAGTTTCCGACAGCGAACCCGAACAACTGCCGTAGCCTAACGGTCCCCTGCTTCGCACATGACCTCACGAACAACCTTACGGGCAATCTTCCCGCGAATTGTGAACCATTCCAAAGGGGGTATCAATTGTATAGACTCCGGGGTACCAATGCAGCTCTCGCGCCGCCCAATCAACCCTCCTGGTCAAACGTATCATTCAGATACCCGACGAAGCTCTCCCTCATCCTCTCCACGCTGAAGCTCCCCACCCCCTCGAGCCCGATGCCCCCGCGGTTCAGCCCGACAAAGGCCCTCCTCAGCCTCTGCAGCTGCGGCAGCCCGACCTTGCGCCCGGGAAGCCGCACGACCAGCTCCTTGCCCTGCGTCTCCGCGGCCCCGCGGGACACCTGGACCTCGCCGCCCTCGTCCCCGTCGCCCTGCGCCTCGAGGACGCGCTTCACGACGTCCTGCGTCTCGCGGTCGAGCACGTACAGGTAGTCCCCGCCGGCGTCGCGGCTGCGCTGGACGGTGGCCTGGTTGGGCTTCACGGCCTTGCGCCCCGTCCCCGCGACGGCGTCCCAGATGTCGTCAAAGACCTTTGCGGCCTGTGCGGCGTCGTCGTCCCAGATGAGCGTGAAGAGCGGGCTGTCCCACCGCGTCATCGGGTTCGGCTCCTCGTACCGGAAGACGAGGTTTTCCCAGTTGTCCGGCTCGTAGGGCTGTTCTTCTTCGCTGGCGCCCGTCTTTGTGTTGTCGCTCGCGGTGGTCTCCGCCGCCTCGGTAGTCGTAGCCGGTGCCGGCGTCGACGTCTTCGTCGCCGTGGATGCTCCCTCCTCCCTCCTCTTCAACCTCTCCTTGTTGATGCCCCTCGCCCTTTCCACCCCGCATCCAATCTGCAACACCACGCTCGGCGTCCTCACGGCCTTGGCCTCGCAATGCAGTTGATACCGCCATCCCTTGATGTAGTTCATCCCGTCCAGGATAACAATGTCCCGGTCCGTGAGCACGCGCTTCACGGCGCCGTAGACGGCGGCGCGGGCGTCCTTCTCCGAGGCGTTGGCCGACCGCGTGTGCGCGCGCACCTTTTCCGGGTCGAGGTCGTAGACGTCGCGCGGGATGGAGAGGGTCGAGTCCGAGATGTAGTGAAGCCTGTACGTCTGCTTGCCGCCGGCGGCGGCGGCGGCATCGTTGTTGCTCGCGGCGCCTTCGGCGGGCGTCGAAGAGGACGAGGCGGAGGCGGCGGCGGCGATGCGGGCGGCGAGGTGGGCCTGCAGCTGTCTCGCCCGGTGCGTCTTGCCCGACGTCGGGAGGCCCGACACGATGATGAGCTATCGCGTGACTGTCAGTGGCTGGACCCGTGTTTCCAATGTGGCCGTGGCTCTGCTTACCGGCATTGTCGCGTGGTTTTCCGGGGGTCGTCACGTTCGACGGCTTTTCGTGGCTTGAAGTGGAAGTGTGAGTGACAGGCTTTTGGCGGGGGCGCCTCTGGGGATTTTTCGCGCCGATGCGATCGGCTACCCCACCTACTCGATTGGGATTTTCCCGTACGGCCACGCCAAGGATCAGGATCCCTTGGGAACTCTGTGGTTCATCGCCAGAATACCTTGTGAGAGACAGGAGGAAGGCGAAAGCAGTAAATATATGGCAGATGAAGCATGTTCTGAACCTCGATGAAGTCTAGTGTGGGTATCTTGAGCCCCGTGGCTCCCTGTAAACGCCTAGTATCCCCCTTTGTAGCAGATGCAAAAACCCCCCCCAGATCTCTCGTAGCAACGCCCTCTCAGTCCCGCATTTTCTGGTCCTCGTCGCCGTCTTCGTCTTCGTCCTCCGAGGGCGTATGCGCGGCCATGATGTCGATGTACAGCAGCATGCGCTCCCCTGCCAGGTCCATCATCTCCCTGGCATACGCGTCCCGCGCACTAGGGACCTTCCTGCCGCGGGCCGGATGGCTCGCGGCCGTTGCACCCCTCCTGCTCGGGCCCTTGGCCCTGGCCTTGGCCTCGCGCGCCTCGATGCCCTCAACCACCGCCTCGCGGAGCCGGTTTCTGGCGTCCCTGATATCTCCCGCGGACAGCACGTGGAGCAGGCTCTCGAGGATCAGCGCCACCCTGGCGTTGTCGTCCGGGTCGATGGTGTTTGCGTGCGCACCCAGATAGCACTGCTCGAGGACGTCGGCGTTGATGACGATGCCGGTGCCCTCGCCCTTGCATACCGCCCTGGGGTCCTCGTACCCGCTGGGCAGCAGCTGGTCCAGCTGTATGGTCAGGAGGTCGATCTTGAACGCGCCCTCGTAGCGTTGGACGTAGACGTCCATGTCGGTGACGAACTGGTGGAAAAACGACAGGGGCTGCTGCTTGAGCAGCCGGCACAGCTCCGACATGTATTCGTTGTGCTCCATGAACATCTCGGGGAGGTCGTAGGCGACCTCGGACATGAGCTCCATCAGCCGCAGGCGGAGCGGTATGGAGTCGGCCGGCACTGGCACGGTAGCCCCCTCGGCCTGGGTCGCCGGCGTGCCCGTGTCCGAGGGCTCCGAGTCCGTCGGGTCGTTGAAGTAGTCGCCAAACTGGTCGTTGTCGATGTCGAGCGTGGCCGTCCGCTTGCGCTTCTTATCATCGCTCGCGAGCCCCTTAGTCTCCTTGCTGAAAACCTCGGGGAACTTGGCCATAGACGAGGTGGAGCCGTCGGCGAACACGGCCTGCAATATCATCCGCAGAGCGCCCCTGCCGGAGTCGGTCTTCTGCCGTATGTACATGACGAGGATGGACTCGCTCATGTTGGTCCACTCCTGCGGCTCGTCCGAGGAGGCCAGCGCGTCCTCGTCCATGCGCTTCCGCTCGTACAGGTCCGTCTCGAGGACGTCCAGCATGAACTCCAGCCAGACCTTCCAGAAGCGCCAGCGGTGGGGGTGGATCCTGCTGCAGTTGAAGGCCCAGCCGACGACGGCCCAGAAGTCTTGCGCGCGCTGCCATATGCTGTCCTCGCCGGCGAGTTTGTTGTTGGTGATCTGGTCCCCGTCGAGGTCGTCGTCCTCCTCTTCGTGGTACCGGTTCCGGCGGCCGTACTGGATCCCGTGGAACTGGAATGCGTCCTTGAACCCGGCGTTGACGGGGCCGACGATGGCGAGCAGGTTGCGCAGGTAGCCCAGCGTCTGCGAGCCGATCTCGAGACGGTCGGACCCGGCGGCGCGAGTGGTATGGCTCGGATGGATGGCCAGCGTGCTGAGGAGGGCGAGGTGGGTCAACGGCGGGACGTGGACGGGCTTCCTGTTGGCTTCGTCCTTGCGCGAGTAGCCCGCGGTGAGGAGGCTGTTGTAGAGGCCGAGCGCGCCATTGTCTAGATGCCCGTCAGCGGAAGATGCGGCGGTTGCGGGCCGGATGCCAACACACAGAGATGCTCCTCCAGGTAGATTTGGCAGTGCTCCTTCAGCTCGCGGGGGAGCTGGTTCGCGAGGGAATACATCTGCCTGGGTTGTGCGGGGGTCGCGGATGCGCTCGTTGCGTTGGCGGCATCGGGAGACTGAAATGCGGTCTGGAACGAGGCTGGAGACGACACGGCGCACACGTCCGACAGGGGCGACGAGAGCTCCATGGCGAGACGTGGGTTCCTACCTGACGCGTCTGGCGTGGGTTGCGATAACGCGATCGGAACGCCCTGGGCGATGCTAGCAATTAAAGTTGAGTGGGTCCCTCCCGCAGGCGGTCCCTTCCAAAATCAGAGCTCCTCCAGGTCTACTACGGTGGGTGGTACAGGTGCGTCCCAGTGACGGCATAAGGTACTAGGCAGGGGCTTGCCTCTCACCGTGCCCGAACGCAACACCCCATCTTATAGTGTTGCGCTGCTTGAAGTACAACCCACGGTTATACGTTTGCTTGGCTCTTCCACCAAGCCAACGGTACGCATGCTTTATGTTTCAAGGGCTATACACGAAATCATTGAGAAAAATGCCTGCTAGTGTCTGAGGCATCTTTGCGACTCCTTGCTTGGCACGCACGCAGCTCAAAGCGACGGGGGCTGACGAACCGCTGGTTTCCACCAAAGGCGGTCGCCTCACCAAGCACGGAGCTGTTGTAACACACCGCAACTTAAAAGCAAAAGCGTCAGTATGACAAAGTAGGGAAATCCGATTAATCAACCCAGATTGTTGACAGATTCGGGACCGACAATCCAACACCGTAGGCAATTTGGATCTATATGTTTTGGGCGAAGACAATGATGGTGAGATGGAAGTTGTGGTGTCGTTCGACTTACACAGTCCAAGAGGTGGTGCTGGAGGCTGCGGTTCGGGTTAAGCATCCTCACCACCAAGGTTTTTGGTAACACGCCCCGGAGTGATGCCGCTAGCGAGCTCGTCAGGGTAGTAAATTGGCAAGGTACAACAGTCATGCATCTTGGTGAAAGTTTTCCTCTCTGGCTGAAGAAACGGACAGCAAAGCAGAGCCAAGCATCCATGCTGTTACGCCGTTAAACGAGATATCATTGATAGTCCCATACTGGTCACCGTGATGCCAATGCATATTGTACGTGAACTGTTTGACGGAGTGACCTATGGAAACTGGGATTTACGCTACAACCCAGCGGCTTGTGTAGAGTAGCCTCCCTCCTCGTAGCCTCATCCAGACGCCACGATTACTTGAACTCCTCGAACAAAGTGCCAATCGTGTCCTTCTCCCCATGAGTAATGACATACACAGTCTCGGCATAGCCCTTGGCAACCTCGCACAACTCGGGCGCAAGCACCTTGTAAGCGTGGAACATCGCGAGGAAGGCCGAGACAAGGTAGTCGTTGACCTGGCCCCATTTCTTGATCTCCAGCGTCGGCTTGCCGGACGGCTTTCCGGGAGGGAAGGCCACGACCTCAAAGCCGAGCGCCTCAAGGCCCTTGATCATCAACTCGAGGCCTTCAGCTAGCTTCCCTCTGTCAGCACGCTTCTGGCCCAGTGCTAGGTAAACCTCCCAGATATCCAGACGCAGCGTTCCCTTGCCACCGGGGTAGGTGTCCTCCACTTGCGACAGGAGTCGGAGCACCTTCGCCTCCTGGGCTGGAGCTCTGCAGGCTCTCATCGAGTTCTTCAAGTCCCGCACAAGTCGCTGGCGCTTCTGGAACATCGGCTGCGAGGTCTCCTTCTTTTCCTCACACAACTCACAGCGACATACAAACCCCCAATGCTTCAGATCATTCTGGGTGGCCTGGTAGTCTGCTCCCTCCTTGGGCAATTCGTAGCTGAACAGCAGCTCAGTGCCGGCATCAAGGTCTCTGCAGGCTCGCACGATCATCATGTCGCCAATAAAGGAGCGGTAACAATTGCCGACGCAGGAGTGGTTGATGAAGGACGCTGTGGTCCAAATGCCGCAGGTGGTGTAACTGTTGTCCTCCTGGACTTGATTCGCCTTGTTCTTCATGGACTCGAGGGTCGATCTTGGAGCACCGAAGCAGTTGAGATTGATAATACGCTCGACGAGGAACCTGGGAGAACATCAGCAGCTGTGCAGTCAAAGGGTACGTGTACGAAAAACTCCACTTACGTATCAACCACCAGCTGCCCTCTTTGAGCGGTCTTGACTCCGTTGTAGTCTCCGTGGTGCAAGCTCATGAAGTGTGAAGCGGCCTCAGGGTTGTGGTGCAGCTTCTGGACAATGGTGGAGATGAGAGTTGCCTGCCCACCCATTGTCATCTTCTTGGAGTCCAAGTTCATCAGGATCTTGACGTTCTTGCGGCTGGAGGGGTCGTTTTGGTCGGCATAGACGTACGAGAAGGCCTTCTCGCAGAGAAGCAGCTCCCCGGTCTTGACGGCCTTCGCCGTGAAGAGCCCTCTTCCGCGGCCCGGGGAGGCACGAACCTCGACAGGGCTGGAGTAAGTCGCGCAGTCGATCATCGGGGGAGTCGCTTCGGACTGCTTGTGCATGTGCTTCCATTTGAAGTCCCCAGTCACCTGCTCAAAGATCCGGCGTCCGGTCCGCTCAAGGTCCGTCTCTGCGTCCTTGTTGTCGGGGTTCAAGACGAGAACCTGCTGCAGCTTCTTGGCGCAGCGGTCAAACTGTTGCAGTGCGTAGTAAGCCTTGGCTTCCCGAAATAGCCCCTTCTCAGTCGGGATGCCGTTGCTGCGGGAACTGATGGCATCGAGCAGCGCTTTCTCGGGGCGTTGCCGCATCTTGGAGATGGACAAGGGTTCGAGCTCGTTCGCGGGCCGGGAGCACGGAATGTAGGCTGGGGGCACCTGCGAAGTCTTGATGTTGACTCTTCCGTTGTCTATGGTCGACATCGCTATAGCCTGTATCAGCTCCATATTGAACTGACTAACGAGCATGCTGGGCAGTGGATGGTCATGAGGAATCTGCCCCTTCCTGCCTCTGGCCTTCTCAGCGGTGACCTGAAGTTGCTGGAAGAACGCCGAAAATTCCTCGATTCCGGAGACATCCTTGATATCCATGGTGGCCAGAGAGGTTTGAGGGTGGCTGCAAGTATCTCCTTGGGGTTGGCCGTAGAGAGTAGAATCTCGATTGAATAGCCTTAAGGTCTTTTGGAGAATAAGATGAAGAAGGAAGTTGGAAGGACAGAAAACTCTGGGTATTAAAATCAAGAAACCGAAGCCGGGCACCCATATTCATGTGTCTGTTCGTTTGCATGCCGGAGGCCGTCCAAGAGGGTGGGGGGGCGGACATTACCACGGCTGGCAAGCATCCCGTTCAACACTAGGTTAATGGGCACTCTTCCCTTGCCATCCAGGCGGTAAAGCATGAGGTAAGTCTCAACCATGTCTAGAAAACGTGAAGAGACCGGATCCAACTCGTTGCGTTGGTCGCTCAGTGGCCGACTACTGTTTGGTTGAAGGGCTCGGGAGCCACCAACAGAAAAGGGGTGTAGTTGGCATACTCTCAAAGGACCTTGCAGAAGAAGGAAGAAAAAAGCCAGCAAAAGACTCCAGGACTTCAAAGTTCTCTTTGTTGGTTCTGATAGAAGCGCTGGCTTATTCGGTTTTACTATGATTGTCTCTGCTTCGTGAAACATGCCTTCATACTAATGGTTGGTCATGTAAATACCTCATTCCTCGTTGGCGAGGTTGCCTGGTTCAGGTGCAACACAAACCTGGAGCAAGAAGACTAACCACTCCATCAGATGTGAGATATGATAACGCTATGCACTTGTCCAACCTACTTCGAGATGCGCGCTTTCCACGGTTCTGGGTTGGTTCGGCCCGGCCCAGTCGGGATGGTGGTGGTGTGTCACTTTGCCACGATGTGCTACCCCTCACAACAACCCATGCAACAGAAGACACCGAGTAATTTCTAGAAACTCCAGGTGATCCGAATGAGCATCCCACGGAGAGACCACCAATGCTCAACTGCACGTGATGTCGTTGTAAAATCAAGTGACAGTATCTTTTGATCAGCAGCAAGCCCTTCAAATTCCAGTGCAATCAATGATGAGTCTGGCTTGATTAAGCGGAGTTTCTGAAGTTTCAGTCCTTTCTTGACACTTCCATCAATTGACACATGATCACTTTACTAGTTTGGAAACATCATGATAGACCAAAGTATTGGATATAAAACAGGGTGATTTGCGCTGTTCATGGAGCTGCATCAAGCAGCAGTACACAAAACGTCGGCAGATTCTTCAGCTAAACACAAGGTACTATCCAAACGCCAAGAACGCTCATATCCTTCCTGGCAAGGCATCAAACAATCTTACGCATGCCTCAGTCAGAACAGAATGCACCCTGTACCCATCACCAAACGACCCCCAAGCCTCGTCATCAGGGGTTCGCCAGACGACACCAGTTGGCCCGAGATCCCGCCCCAGCCGCTTCCACCCCCCCTCAGCCCCCTTCCCGAAGGGCGTAAACCCACCACCAAGACGACATGTCACGATTTCCTAAAACGGATGAAGGGCGCCTGGCATCGGCTGCGGGGGATTGTCACTGGTTGGAAACGGAAGTGTGGAGGACCCTCGTCTGCATGAGATGTGTACGAATGCGTATGTCAATTCCCGCCCTTACTGCCTAATGGAGTCGATCGATCCCCTATCGTAGTTGTCGTTGTAGTGTACACCCCTAGAGCTTGCTCTCGCCGTCCAATAGATCATGTCGAAAATGTCACAGACGCCGCTGTGTAATGCAAGGTATCGCATCGGGCTTCAGGACACAAGCAGGCCGCGTTGGCCTGCTTTGTTGCCCCTCTTCAGCCTTATGCTCGGGATCTTGCCAATCTGAGATGAACCACACCCCCTCTTTCTATATAGTACATATTGTGGTTCGAGCCAATGGAAGGCCGTGAGGCAAACGACAATGCTCCTGCTGTATGATTCCGTGTCTTGTATATCGTAGAGATTCCCGTAAACGCCGTTGGTATAAGATGTTTGTCTTGTTGCCAAGATCTGGTTGGGTTTGCGTCATGCGCTACTTAGCGACCGTTGGCTGTCAAAGGTTAGTATTTGAGGCATCAAACAGCAAGACTAGTACTTCAGCGGCGACTTACTCGGGTCGTTGGGATAGCTGTTGGATTCATCGTCGCCGCTCTTGGAGAACATGTTGGAGGTAGTGAAGGGAAAAGCGCTCATGGTGGCGGTTGGTTTACTTGTTGGTAAGGATGAGTCGATAGATCAAAGTGGTATGGAGGAGTGGCTGTCTCGTGAGGAAGGCGTATGATTGTTGGTTTGACTGTGTTTAGGCGTGTCTGTTGGAGTGTGTTGGTGGCAAAGAAAAGGCACAAGGCATCAAGTTTATATCCAACAATTGAGCCTCATGGCTTCGATTGAGTCACCCTCAAGGCAGGAGAGTACATAATACGCCTCTGAAGGCAGACAAGACAGTGCCTCGATCTTGTCGGCCTAGCCTAAACCCTAGTCATGACATGTTACCCATTAACACAGCCATGCCGAACTACAGAGTCGATAATATCAATGTCGAGACATGGCCATTGCCTAACCCCATGTCAACCCGGGGCGCGCGTATGCGCAAAAATGTTGCGCTTGTGCTGCCCAGCCCATGAAAGCCCCCAGAAACCTAGGCTATCGCGGGGTCTGATTCGTCCATGATTTGTATATTTCAAAATAAAGGGAGTTCCCAAAAATTAGGAACGCTTAGGCCGGGCGCCTTGAGTTCGCGTTTGATATTGAGCCAGACATGGTTGTACCCTGCCACAGTAAGGCGTACCGAAGACATCAATTGCTCAGTGAGTCAGATTGAATGTGACGGCGTTGACGACATGCCGAGGGGTGACAAGCACCCCTCCTTCCGGAAGTGAACGAAAGAAAACATGATACCACATCGGCGAGATGAGAGACGAGATGGCATGCCGCTTGCGACCGTGGGGGGAGGCTGGGACCTTGTGCTGCCTGGGTCATACGGCAACAGACCGGCATGGGGGCCCCAGACGCTAGAAGGCAGCGACCCCAGTTTTCCAGGCAAGAAGGGGTAGCTGCCTGAAAGCAGTGTCTCTGGCGATGCTCTGTATCAAGACAGAAAAGCCCAGAGATGGAGACTTGGGCCTCATGTCACGAGGTTTGGCATGTGCGCGCCTTGCGTGTGACTGAATAAGGCATCCACCATCCATGAGCGCGCGCCCGCGCGTGGACGAGAGGACCCTTGGGCGAAGGGGTTTTGCGCGTCGGCGAAGGGACGTCGAGAGCGCAGATGCGCCCTTCTGTCAGGGAAGAAAGCGAAGCGGAATAATGACAAAAGAGAGACGTCAAGTCGGCAGCCAGGGTTGTACACTGCCCCGGATGACTGACATTAACAACTCTGCGCACTTGCAACAGGCATCCATCAATCTCTGGTGAGTCGATCGGCTAAGGCTGACTGACACTGGCCGGCAAGGTGCGCTGGAGACAGTTGCTGCAGACGTAGACAGGTACAGGTGGAAGGAAACAGTCATTGCAAAGATATGGTATGTCGGAAATCACGCCCCCACTGACTTTTCTCGGTGAGGTGCACCGCCATGATTGACGGAACCAGAACGCAAGAAAATTGGATGGGAGGCACAGCCCAGTTTCCCTCTAGCACTCAAACTGACCGAACATAACTAGAAAAAGTACGTCAATGGTCGGTTGATTATTTTGGTGCAAAGTGTGTAAGGAAGAAAGAGGGAAAGCAAGGAACGGGAAAACGGGTCTCGGCATAAAGTAGGAGGTGTCGTTGCCTATCGGCAGCCTGGTTAGGTAAGCAGTGCTGCCTGAGCTAGTATAACCAATCAGGGCTAGCACCTCGTTAACCCGTGATTGAGGACGAGCGTCTCCACATTTCCAGCCGACGTGTTTTTCTCGGGAAAGTATATTTTCACGCTCCTCCCCTCTTCCTCCTCGTTCTCAGTTCCTCATCGACACTCAAACGGCTTCGCTTGCAGCCCCGAATTCCAATCAGGGTCTGGATCCATATGCATGGTCCTTTTCAGTCTATTGATGTCAGACTTGTCTCGTTACATCGCGAGGCAGTATTGACCTCGAATCTGAACCAAATCTGCTGTTGGTGGACTTTGTGCAAGTGCCGATGCCAACCGCAGCGGACGCACGCGAAGTACCGAAGAGTCTTGTCATCACGAACATCGGTCACAAGTGACCAAACCCCACGATTTGCCTACACCTCGCGATCTCAGTGCGCAAGAGTGTCAACTACTTTTTATATCGTTCGAGTGGGAGAACAAAACCAACGGTCTAGACAACCGGTCCGCTCCACCCTGATGCCATTGAGACAAGTGTGGCTCCAGGACTAAAATCGGACGAACATATCACGTCGCTCTCGCTCGAGTTGCGGCTGGTGTGTTCACTATCGCGTATTTTATAAATCTCGTTCATTATGCCAGTGTCATTCATCCAACCCGTGATCGTGGATCGTGACTGCCCGTTGAAAACTAAGAGGGTATTTGACGGCGCGTTTCCAAAAACTGCAACTCCACAACGACTCGCATCCCAGACATTTAGCTTTGTCAGAGGGTGTTCTCGCCAAAGATGTACTTCTCGTCCAGGAACGACAGCAAGAACTTAGCCACCAACCGACCGGTGTAGTTCACTGAGACGTCGCGAGGAAACGGGTGCTGCTCCCCGCTGCTGGGAAGAATTGGGTCCATCGTGAGAAAGTCCAGCTCGATATCTGCAAACACCGCGTCAGTAACAATGATTCGACCATTGGGGTCTCGGGGAGGCCTACAACTGTCGCCTTGGATCAATTCTTTAAGGCCCATCACCATCTCCGTTGCCGGCCCGTCCAGATCGCCCTGCTCGGCCCACGAGCTGTCGAGCATGGGGTTGAATGGCTTCGTCGACATGTCACGGCTGTGCGTTTGGTAGATCTGGTGGAACTGGTACGCAAACTGCTTGAACGGCATGTTCTCGACCTCCCGGTTGATATTGAGGGCGTCCTGGCGCTGGTACTCGGGTGGCGTGTGGTTGCGCAGGCTAATCTCGTTAAGCGCAACGACAAACGTGTCGGCCGCCGTCTCGACCGACTCCATGAATAGGCAGAGCACCAGGAACGACGCCATACACGGCGCCCACTCCCGTCGCGACTTGGGCTTGAGTGACTTCGAGAAAGAGTCGAAGAGGTGTTGCATGTCCCTCATCAGGAGTTCGTCAATGACCGCTTTGATCTGCCTGTTGAGCACGCGCGGCGTCACCCACGGTACTTCTTGCGGCACGAGACCCGAATCTTGCAGGCTGACGACGCTCGGCCGAGTGATGCAGAGGTGCCGGGTCATGACGAAGTGGGCGCCGTATATCGCCAGGGCTTTCTTGACCATTGCAGACTGAACAAGGTTAGCAAGCGGTCTCGTTGAGAGGGGTGAAAAGCATCTTACATCGGACTTGCTGGCATACTTCTGCACAACGTCCAACACTCTTCTCGGCAGGTCGGTATGCCGTATTGACTCCGTTACCGACTTTGCGTACTTGGGCTCAGCAGCGATGGCAGCGAGGTACTCCTTCACCTTCTTCCTCAGGGCCTCTCTTTGAGCCGCCGAGTCCAGCTCCAACACCATCGGCGCCGTACCTCTAGCCTGAAGGTCTACTCTGTCTCTTTGCACGTGCAGATGATAGTGTTGCTGCACGTCGGCAGTTCGGGGCCTGAAAAACCTCGCCTTGACCTTCAGCGACGCGGAGAGACCCGAAAAGAGCTCGATTTCGCGAGGCGCCAGCTCCACCGCATCGAGATCTACATTCTCCGTCATGAAGCGGGACATCTGGTCTTTCCGGAAGTGGCTCCGCATAAAGTCGGGGAACAAGACGGTGAGGAAGTCGGAGAACTGCCAGCACACTACCTGCGGCACCTGGACCGCGAGCTTCTTGCAGTTTTTGCACGGCCTCTGCGAGTCGCACTTGACCTTGCGGCTGTGGCAGCAGAAGCATGCGCCCAGGCGGCGGACCTGCAAGGCGCTCTCCTTGGTGGCATTGGCTAGCGGACCCTTGCGCCCGCGAGTTTGGGTCTTCAACGCCTCGAAGCACTCGAACGGGTTGGGCCGGCCCGAGTGTGCGTTGATGGAGTGGGGTGTGACGATGACGAACTTGTTCGCCGGCTCGGCGACCTTCTTCTTCTCGACCTTGCCGGTTATGACCTTGCGGATGGGGCTGGATGTGGTGGCCTTGTCACCTTCGTACTTGATGTCAGGCGAGGTCGGGTTTGAGCGAGGTGAGCTTCCTGATGCGGAGCCCTGCGGCAAGGAAGAGAGATCCTCCATAAAGAACATGGAGCTCCCGTTGTCGGCCTTGAGGTTTGTCGGGCTCCATGGGCCTGGATTCGCATCAGATGGGTAGGCTTGTGAAAGGTTGATGTCGTCCTGCTGGTGGTGGGGAAATGTCTCCAGACCCGTCAGGGGGACGTTCGTCTGGAATGAATTGACAAAGGAGGTCAAATCTGGGAAGCAAACTGTCAGTTCGGAGGCACGAAAACGACTCGGACCTCAAGACTGGGCTCACCATTCAGATTGACCTGCTCTTCTGAGAAGAGATAGCCCTGCGGCGTCAGGAAGTCCGACTCCTGACCGCCGGCAACGAACTGGCCATCGGCTGCTGGGGCCGGGGCGACAAAGGTCTCGGCCTGGTCCGGGAAGCTCGCGGCGGAGAAGGCGGGCTGGTCGGGGTCGAGGTCGAGGTTTAGCGGGGATAGTCCCGCCGGGTCTGAGCTGGCGTGGTGGCCGACAACGGCATAGCCGTTTAAGCTGCCGCTGGCTGGGCTAGGCAGGAAACCGACCGAGGCCGGGTACGATGCGTTGTCCAGGTACTGCCACGACTCGTCCGTGTCGGCGGCGGACTGGGCGTCGTAAGGGGAGTGAGGCGTCGGGCCTCTCGAGGAGACGGACGTCATTGCGGACGGTGGTGCGTGAGGCAGTGACGACTTGTTCGCTTCGGACGTTGTATTGATCGCGGCTGGAAGTGCCTCGCTGGTGAGTCGGTAAAGCGCCGAATGCTTTCAAGCGGTCCGTGTAGTTCGAATTGATGAGTTGGGAACCTCTTTGTTCGTCAAATGTTAGGCGAACTTGTTTCTCCAACGCCAGATGGTCAGCTGCCCGGGGGGGAGGGCTGTGTATGCTGACGCCCAATCTCGGAACCTGGCGCGCGCGGGGGTCCTTGTTGGGGAAGCGATGGTGCCAGATGTGGTTTTATCGTCGTCGTAGCCGTCGCTGTCGCCGTCGTCATTCAATACTCATAAAAACACAGAGGAAATGGCCGTTTAAAATGCTCTGGGGTCGGACTCGAGCACGAAGACGTCAATCTGACAGTTCGTCTTTTTCCCGCTCTTCTTTACCGCTCGGGAAAGTCATGCAGGAGGGCGGGAACGTTAGGAATCGGGCGGGAAAAAGGGCGGCCAACAAGATTAATACGAATGGAAGGCCGGTGTCACCCCTATGCCAGCAACCAGTTAGCAGCGCCGCCGCAGCACATCCCGCGCAATCCTTCTGGGCTTGCTGAGGTCTGCTGCTGAATGAGCTGGACCCGACACTACTACGGTACAGTCTTCGCCCCCCTTGGAACTCCCAATCCTCAGCTCGCTAAACCCTTTTTGGGACCGACGGCGGGTTCCAAACCACTCAATTGATTGGGTGCTGGTTTCGCTAGCCCGATCCATCACCGGCCGTTCACCGGGGCTCGGCGGTGCGGGAAGGCCCTTTGCCACACCGGGTGACCGAAGCTGATTCGGCGCCTGTAACGGGGGACAGAAGGTGCCTGGCTTTGTGGCGTGGAAGACAGAACCTCACAGACGTCCTGTTGGATCAGCTGGCACTCCAAGGAGTCGCGGCAGAAGGCACGACATGATCCCGACAAGTAGGGACTGGTGGCTCTTCGTGAGACAGGCTCGTGGTGATCAGCACTTCTCCCCCCCATCTAAGCGAACTTGGGTCGTGCTTCTCGCTTCGACAAACTTCACCTAACCTAACATTGATCGATGGAACAAAGACCTGACTCCAGCTTGGTTTAGTTATACAACTCTTTTACATCCGAAGAGATAGTTTTGAATTACTCACTCTGACGACTTTCCCAGAGATCGACGGATGCGCGTGCATCAGCGAACCGGCCCGAGTCCCGAACCCCCTTGACCATCGACCACTATCCAACATCCCTTAGGACTGCATCCCGCTCCCCGTCGATATCAGAACCGTTGCAGTCATAACATCAAGTCTCGATCAGATCTTGATTCGAACTAACCTCCCACGCTCCGTGCTTCCACGCCACCTTGTTTCCAGCATCATGAACCGTTCCCAAGCTCCGGTTACGCGTCTCTGAAGGAAATGCTCTGCGGGTCTTCGCACTTGATACTTTTCACAGTCAATGTAATCGCGGGACTGCCTTCAGTCAAACTCTTCGACGCCAGTCTTTCCCTGCTCACGACTTCAACTACAGAAGTGGCGTGCAGCGAACCAGATCGACTCGCCTCTCTACTTGTACGACCAGAGTGATACCTGGCATCCCCCGCCAAGATAAGGTTTAGCGCGCGCGGCGCTTGAGTAGGACTTGTAGGCACAAGACACACTCGCCCACGCCTAGTACATGTCGGCCATCTCTAGTACAGCACAGCTCACCTAACGAACCTCATTCGGCCTGGAGGCTAAACGACGACCACGGCGTCCGGCGCTCACACGTTCATAGTTTGGCAATAGTTGCCACTTGAGAGAGGAAAGCCGGCCAGAACTTCCGCGCCGCTCCCGTCGGCATCCTGCCGCACTCTCTAGTCTGTTGCCGTTACCGCAGCTCCTCCGGCAGAAACCACAAACCGGCAGTTGTTCAGAGGGTTTGAGATTAAACGATGTTGCAAGCAGAATACCCAACAACAGCAGACCAGCTTCAGCGCCGTCTACTATTGTCGTCTTGGTCCACTTCAACACGAAACTGGTTCCCAAATCTCGAAACAACAATTCAGAGCTCCGAGTCCGAACTACCTTTGCTTGGCACAACACCCTCACTCCACACCAAAGAGCTCGTACCAGCCCGGCCAAGGTTAACCCAGTGAGCCCTCTCTGTGTGGGCGAACTCCCTCCCCCAACTCTTCCCCCGAAATCTCCTTGGATTACCCTCGGTCGGCTTTGGAGCAATGGGCAAATGTCCCCAAGATAGAATGTCCAAACTAACCGAACCATGACCACACACCACCTATACAGAGTACCAAACCCTTGCTGCCACACGCTTTTGCTTATTCAATATATAGTCAGCCAAGATTCGAAACCACCTTCCATCGGACTCTAACGCTCTTCCAGAATCCCGCTCCCCTTGCGACCCTGGTTCCTGGTCACCGTGGCCTCCTCGATGTCTCTCCTAGCACCAGCCTGCTCAGTATTCGGAACAAGCCTCGTCTGCACCAAGAACAAGGCACAAGTCACAAGGCCTTGCTCCTGCAAAAGTCTTATTATCAGCGTCGGCATGTGAGCGGCAAAACTGAAGAATGCAACAGGGCAGCGCCCAGGCCAGAATACGGCATTGTACTGCCATGTGCCTGTTATCGAGCTTGTCATTCTTCAACACCACCCACCATCCCGTTGGCAACCTTGCCCATCGTCTGTTGGTGTGTTCAGTGACAACCATTACAGAAAGCTGTAGGTTTACATCGCACTACCAATCAGTTCTTGCCCTGCTTTAGACGTAAGTCGTCAGGGGGGGCACAGTGGCGTACTGCAACAACTTTCTAAGCGGCGATGTGCAGATCGCATCTATTGCCTCTCTCCCCAGTCTCGCCATTCGCCCACCCCCAGTCTTGGCCCCTTTCTTCCCCAGGGGACCCATCAGGCGGGATGCGACATCACAGTCTCCCCCTCCTTTCCTCACAAAACACATCGAGTCGTTTACGGCCCCGGTTCCCATCCTTGGCTCAATCAAGAGAACCAACCCCCAACCGATCGCCGTTACCCTTAATTGCTCCCGCCCAAGCCACCCCGTCAGGCACGCAAGCAAATACACGTCGGCCGATGATCACCGTTCATTTCAGCCCAACGCAGGCGTCATCGGGTGGGGGGGGGAGGAACCGCACTCATAGGCCAGAGGGAGACCACTGAGGTGTCGTTGACTCCTGCCACTCCTGGTGGACACAGATGCACTGGTGCCAGAATGCAAAGCAACGGGGCTGTGGCCCCTAGGCCATGTGTATGGAGAGCACCCCGAAGCCAGAAAGCGAACAATGCATTAAAACAGGACCTCCAAAGTGGTGACGTTCACGAACTGGATACCGCCAAATGTGAAAAGATACTGCATAGATTCTTTGGCGCTAGAGAGCGCGCCCAGCCAAGGGCTATGGATATCAAACTGCCGAAGGTTCATCTAAGCCGCCCAGACCAGTGAGTAGAGAAGAAACGGTAAACTTGTAGGGAGATGTCCAAATTGCTCTTCCTCGACAAGAACTACAGAGCCAAATGCAGACGCACATGGCCGCAACAGCAACAACATCAAACAACCGCCCGGGAGCCCAAGTGTAAGGTCAAGCATGTCAAAGAAAACATGACCCTTCGAAACAGCTCTGAAGCCCCCCGCCCCCCTTCAACACGCCGTGATGGTGCAAAAGATATAACAATGTAATCGACGATAACCGAACAAAGAGACAACCAACAATGTACAAGGACAGATTTCCACCCTTTCCCATAAACCCGTAGCGCCCATCGCTTCCCTGTAGTATGCTCGTTCCCTTTTTCGCTTGC
Source organism: Colletotrichum spaethianum (assembly GCF_022836535.1). NCBI lineage: Eukaryota > Fungi > Ascomycota > Sordariomycetes > Glomerellales > Glomerellaceae > Colletotrichum > Colletotrichum spaethianum. Next base: position 57,287 of record NW_026054830.1, read on the forward strand.
GAAACCAATTCGTAAAAAAGGGATGGGAGGGGAAGTAGGGTATATATATATATATGTGTGTGTGTGTGTGTGTGTGTAAAAACAGATCATTCGGAATAGTAACAAGGAGGTCTCTGTTTCTGCCCGAGTGGGTGGGCATCATTACCAATCCTCCGCAGTACAAGAAAAACACCAAACAAACAAGACGCAACTCGCTTGCCGAGAGATGGAGGGTTGAGCTAGGCTAGCCTGTGGTGGTTTTTTTCTTCCTCCCTGCGTCGTGCCTTTGGGGGGTCCTGTCGTCCTGTTACGCCCCCAGGGTTCCGTGTCAATATCATCTACCCTCTTCTTCATGTTCTCTTCTAAAGAGTGAGAAGGATCCCGTCCATCTGCAATAACTTTCAAGTTCGTAAGGTCCGTATGAGTTCATCAAAAAAATATATATATAATGGCCCGGTTCACCGGAACGTTCGTCGAGGCTGCCATTTGAACCACGTCATCGTCGGCATTAGGTCTGGGCGAGTAATGTGGGAAGCATAGAAGCCATTCAACTTCTGAACCGCGCAGCCGCGCGGTCTTGGATCTGCTTCTCCGTGGAAACGTATAGTCGGTCGAGGTAGTCCATGGCGCTCGCATCCTTGAGGATCTTGGCCACCTGGATGCCCGCCGAGATGAGCTGTAGGATATTGCGGTCGTCTTTCAATGGCCGGCTCTGGTGCTTGGCCGCATGCCGCATCTCCAGGGAGTTCTCGAGAATCGTGACAAACTGCTTGATCTGTCCGTTGTAAAGTACCCGCGCCGGGATGCGGCGCTTCGTCGCCAACCGCTTCAAAAGGTACACCCATTCCGTCCATTCGCGGTCCTGCGGCCGCTCTACAGGTCGCATATCCTGTGTCAAGGGAATCGGAAACTGGTACTTGGCAACAAAATCGTAGGCGCACTGCGAGAGTCGGTCGTTGACTTGGGTCAGGACTAGGTCTTGCTCCTGGACGTGCAGGTTCGTAGGTAGGTGAGGTAACTCGCGCTCTTGCATAGCGATATATTCTGGTGGCGGACGGGCGAGAAACTGATGCGGGCCGTCGAACTCGTCGCGGTTAGACGGTCTACGCTGAGGCCGACCCTTCCCATTCGCTTTTCCCTTGCTCGGGGGTGTGGCGCTGGCTCCGTTCTCGAGGGAGTAATCAGACAGGTTCGGGGATGCAATGATGTCGTCGACCGAGTCCGTCGGGGAGTATCTCTCCTGGTGGTCCCACGCCTGGGAGTTCGTACTCTTGTACGAGCCATAGGCAGCAGCACCACTGGTGCCGTAAGTACCGGAAGCTGGGCGCGATCCGTACGCCGGGGCGGCGGCGGCGGCGGCAGCAGCAGCAGCAGCGGCAGCAGCGGCAGCATGGGGGTTTGTTCCGATCGGCAGGTTATAGTTACTGGCTCCGGGCGAGTACGTGGACACGCTTGAAAGGGACGGTGTTACTCGCTTGCTCCTTTGGGGTAAAATGGCAAAAATTCGACGTCTGATTCTTACCTTGATGAGCGATAATAATTGTTGTCAAACCCTCCAGCGGGCGGGAATGTGTCATTGTACATTGAACTTGTCTCATCGGTCAGTTTTCCCTCCTCGGGCTTCAGGAAATAAAAGAAAGCGGTCCGTACCTCCGCGTCGAGTTCCACGGTCCGTTGGACATGGCTGATGGTCTGTAGGCAAAATCCGGCTGAGCCATTTCTTCCGGGGCATAACGGTAGAGAAAGAGAATTCAAGCAGCAAAGCTTTGGAGGTTTCCAAAGGGTCCAGAGATGGAAGCCACGTGAAATAAGAATAGTCCTTGGGCGGGCAGGTCAGCCCTGGGTGTCCGGAAAGAGTCCCTTGGGCTGTGATCTCCGGCCAAGTATTCCTGGGAAAATGCGGCAAGATGTCTCCTCAAACACAAGGGAATCCACGATAACAGAATGGTCTTGTTCCAGGATGGCACCCTTGAAGAACTCCGGGTCGTTGCAAGGGCGGTGTGGGCGTTGGAGGGGAAGCAGGTGATCAGTCCAAGAAACGACCTGTCTCCACGACGGCCACCTTAAATGACTTATAAGATGATCGGGAATGGCTTGATGTGAAATGCACTAGGGGGTTAGTGGGATAGGTCTGGTTTTGCTGGCGCAAAACGGGAAAGAAGAAACCAACAAGCTCCTGGGATGGACGAGGATGGGGGAGCGGGCAGGATCCTGACAGTGGATGATTAAGTTCGGAATGGAGGCATTTATGTCTGCTTGCGATGGCTCTCGTCGTGGGGCGTTGCACTGAAGCGGCGAAAATGGTTGATCCCAGTCAAGACGGCAGAAAGATGGGGTCCGTTGGGAAGTCGAGGCGGAGGGTAGGACAGGGACCAGGACGGACGCAGGCCGGCGAGACTCAAGGAAAGATTTGCATTCGCCCCAATGACCAACACCACGGAGACGTCTTTGGTTTCAAGCGGACGGCTGCCGCATGGGCTGGAGGATACGTGACTGCCAAGCGCTGTAGTCGAGAAGGTTCGTCTGTCGGGCGTCCTGGAATAGATTGGTTGACGGTGCGCGCCCTAAGACAAGTTGGCATACATCCCTAGCTTTGCTGAGCCAGGTTTGCAGCGTGGATCGTGGGCTCGACACGCGAGTGATGAGGGAGATCAGCGTGCCCTTTGATGGCTGGTGCCCTTCCGTCCCCATCTATTTCGCGCGATGCCAGGTCGACTTTTTTTGACAGTTGGCCCCTCTCTCAGGGAAGACCCCAGAACAACAACAAATCCTCTGCCTGGTCAGTAAAGGCTGGCGCGTGGAAGCCATTGGACATGCCAACTCCTGAGGGAGGACTGAGCCAGATGTGTAGAGTAGGGCACCGATTGGGCTGTGACAGAAACTTTTCCATTGCTGGGCTGTAGAATTGTTGCCCGAAGAGTCGGAGTAGCTTTTCGGTACCGTATGGGATGATTTGTGCAGGGTTGTACCTAGTGGGAGAAGAAGCGGTGACAGCACGCTGGGTTGGGCACAAATTGGACAAGCAAATACCGACGGCCGATACGATGGGGGGGACGCGCGCTACGTGCGAAATGTGCGTGCCCAACCATGCCTTGATGCCCACTTAGAGAGATGAAGTTGCTTTTGTGCATCATCGAATCAGGAACCCTACACTACCTTGCAAGTATCCCAACAGTGATACCGTCAGCGAGGGAGAAGCGACGACAGCCAATCACGACGGGCAGCGATGGACGTGTTCCGTAGTGACATTCGTGGACGCCTTACCGTGCTGACTGCTGAATACTCCCTCTTCAATATGAGGCCAGGCTGGTGGCCGGGAAAAGCTCCATGATTCGCAAAAGGATCGAATGATCTGACCTTGACGTAGCGACGTGAAGCTGGACGTGTCTTGTCTTGAATTGGGGGCAGGGAGCCGGGGCCCATGAACAATTGCCAGGAATACAGTCGATGGGGCTGGCTGGAGAAGATTTGGGGTGGGAAAATGGAAGCCTCTGGGCGGCGCGAGGGCCAATGGCGCGCAGCCGGCCGTTTTGCTGGCTGCGGGTGACTAGTCAATCGACATCAACCTCCATCGCCAATCAGGCGGGATGACGTGCACCTCGGTTAACCCCAGTATCCTGGGAACTTTGTCGAGAACCTCAGCCGATCGAACTTGACCAAGCATCACGGACGGGCCATGTTATCTGTGCATCATGTGCGTGGGGAGATTGCTCGATCTCCGGGTGCAGTCGCAGGCAATTCGACCCGAGACTGATGGGTGGAGGAGGGGGTTGACGGGCTGCTTTGTGCTCAACGAGCTGTCAGGCGGCGCCTCGTGGTTTGCGGGGATACACCGCGGGACGATCATGTAGCCAATTTGCGATGACATTTGTAATTCGCTACTCGTAGTCGTGGTAGAGGAGTGTGCAGTTTCAGTCGCTTCCCATTGTTCGTCTAGGTGTGTACGAGGTATGCCTCCATCCCGTGACAGCTTAAGCACGCAGAGGCGCAGGTGTTGCAGAAAGCCGAGTGTTCGTCCTGCATGTGTCGACAGGTAACCTTCAGTCTCCCAGCGCATTGAGCCAAGGTGGGTGGCTTGGCTGTTTGTTGTTTCGCATGCTTCGTCGAGACGAGGTCTCTCTGGAGCGGAGCAGAGCACATCGCTGAAAGTTAGCCGAAACACAGGAGCTAAAGGTCTTGGGACCTCCATGTTTCCGGGCATTGATGAGTCCGGGATGGTGCGCATGGCGGAGCAAAATGCGCATGACAAGGCCGAAATCACGACCGGCGCGCCCCACTTTAAATTTGGTGATTCGGAGGGGCATGACCGGTTACTTTCGCCGACTCGTCAATGCGGCTTCGCGTCTTCGGGAGATGCGTCAATCCCGGCTGGTTCGGGATAGCGGCTCCAGATCGAGCCCACGCCTAAGCAAAGGCGGGATCCTGGTTGACGGATTGCAGAGATCATTTCGACGGCAGAAGGGACCCAGCCACGGAAGCATTTTCGAACGTTCGATGCTGACCGCAAGAAACAACACTCTCCGAACTAGGTTGCAAAAGGGGCCCGATGGCTAGCCGAAGCAGCAAGAACAAGGTTGACGCTCGACGCTAGCAAACGATGACTCGGATGTGTTAAATTGGTCCATGACGCGAGCCAATGCAATCGTGTTCTGGAACCCGTTCGCTTCGTCAACGAGAACCAGCGAGCCCTGTGAAGTTGGAACAAGTTCGGATCATGGTTGACGCTTGCCGTTGATCCTTTACTGCTGATGCAGGCCGGGAGTCTGCCGCCTTCCTGATCGCCCCTTCCCCTTTGAGCCGTTCCTCTTCCCTCGTTTCCGTTCGTTGAGAGACGCGGCGCGCAGACGACGGAGACGGAGAAAGCTCCAGTCCTTGTCAGGGCCGACCAAACGGCTTATGGACCCACTAGCTTACCTTTGCCCTGTCTGATTGGACAGATTGTCATGCACGTCTCGTGTAGCAACTCCCACATGATACCCTGCGCCAATCATCGTCAACGCCAGCGACGTATCCGTCATGGCACAGAGCTCAGGAGGCCGATTAGAAATGAAGAACTCTTCTCAGTCTCCCAAGCGTATGTGCCTGATCTCCCCTCTCCATACCTCAAAATATTGTTATCTATCTGTGTGCATCTCTCCTGCCCAGAGCTGAGTCCGGGATCTCATGCACCTGCATGATCAATCCCGCCCTGGATCGCATAGCCGCTGTTGCATCAAGCATGGTCATTCGGCGCCGCTTTGAACCCCGGGACTGCGTGGAGCATCATTAACACCCGAAGCGCCGGCGGACCGAGTTACCATGGCACCGCCCAAGAACCGAGTCCGTAAGTTCCACCGCCGAAGCAAGCACGGCTGTACGACATGCAAGCAGCGCCATGTGCGCTGCGACGAGCGCAAGCCTCTGTGGTATGCTCCACTCTTCCCCTGTCTCTCTCTCTGTCTCTCTCTCTCTCTCTGCATTGTTTCCTCTCTTGCGTCTTCGCCTGTGTCGTTACCTCGGAGAAACCTTGACCGTCCTTGATCAGACCAGTCTAGGCCCCGTTTTGATACTGTTTGTTGGCTAACAGCACTTGCAGCACAAACTGCTTGCAGACTGGCAAGGACTGCAATTATCCAGAACCAGAGCTCGACGACCATGAGTCTCGAGCCGCGTCCGAATCCGTCACCTCTGAGGCGTCGGCTCCTCTTATCAATGCCGTGTCACATCAGCCGTTCGCCGGATTCTCGGGCGACTATCAAATGTCGCCCACGTCGCAGTGGCTATGGCACCAATGTAAGTGGCACGAACGTGTCCTAAAGACATCCAACTAATGCTCCCCCAGTCTCTACTTTTTACGTTAGGGGTCAGACTCCAGTAGAGAGAGGAAACAATCTGTGCAGGTATGTCATTGACCCCCTCGCCTTACGGCATCCAACGAGACTGACCATCAGAAGTGTTCAACGGACGCTTCTACATCCAGGTCTTCTCCACGGGTGTCTGGTTGTCGCTGCCTGTCAGTGGGCGTGGGTAACTGGTTCTCTCGAACATGTCAAAGTCCCGTTCCTCTACCACAAGACGGCGGCATACGAGTTCGCGAAGCAGCAGCTGTCCGAGTCTGCGGAAACCGTCAGCGACACAGCCGTCTTCGCAATAGCCACACTAGCACTCACCGAGGTGTGTTGCCGTCAGCAGCCCGTCTTGATACCTTGTTGGCTAACCTTACCAAGGGCGCTGTAGGCGATCTAGATGCCTCTTCCAAACACCTGCGAGGTCTTCACCGACTGACGCTTAGGAAGAATGGCTACAACTTGATGAGGTCAAACCTGGCACAGAAAATGTTGGAGATGTAAGGTGCCTCTTCCAGGACGCGTGGGTGACCGGAATTTTGACGTTTCTCGTGCAGGGCCGGCGACCGTCTACGTCGAGGCGAGGTCAGCGTCATACACGACGCCATTAGTGCTGATTTCCAGCCTAGCATCATTGCCCTGTTGTTCACATCACTGTGGGACATGGAGAGTCTGCCGCCGCGACAGGCGCCGAGATACGGCTGGTGGGAAGGCGACGAGACCCCAACGGATAGACTTTGGCAGGACTACACGAAGAATCTCAACTGGGAGCTCTCTCGAGGATTCGACCCCGAGCGCAACATAGCCACAATGCTAAACGGCGACGCAAAGAGCAGTAGGGCGAGCTACATCGCCACATTCTTCTACCTAGTCATGGCAGTCAACGACAGCGAGATGGACTGCGTCTTGACGGTGTGGCTGCTGGAGCAGCTCATCGACGACGTCTGCGACATGGAGGCGGAAATGATTGCCGGCACATTCAGCCGGAGCCTGTGGTTCTGGAGCGTCCTGTTTGGTGCCGCCGTGGCGAATACGGGCAGGCCTATCACTGCGACAGGAAGGGAGCAGCTTGCAAAATGGAGGGCCATGTATGCGGCGAAGCTAGGTCTGGCGAGTAGTGTGATGCAGCTCGACAATTGGCAAGCGGCAAAGGCAGTCCTCGCCGAGGTCGCCTGGACCGACGGTTCAGACGCCGAGGGGAGATTGCAAGACATTTGGGAGGATGCAGTATTGGGTCGGGATATTCATGACCGGGTCCTCGATGTGACTGGATAGGGGAAAGGGACTTGATAAGACGGCGGGAGGAGGTGGCAACTCCTGAATCCTCTAGCAGCATGGCCCTTCCATCGAGCCAGAGCAGGATATCACAGCACTGCTATAGCAGAGAGGGGACTATAAGCTTAACGTTCGAGGAAGAAGAGGAGGAAGAAAAAAGACGGAGACACCGAGACCGAAAGTTGTTTCAGTCGAGATCCAGTACCAAAGCCGTGGTGACTAGGGTTGAGTCAGGCGGCTGGCACATTTGAGATTTGCATCTTCGTTCAGAGTTCGGGTTTGCAACATGCCGCCAATGTGCTGCCATTCCTAATGCGCAACTTTTACTTTGCTAAGTCGAAAAGACCATGTACTCCTTTTGCAGCAATCACGCCTATGCAGCTATTCATAATACGATATCATAGTAAACCCTATCCACCGCAAGAACGAACGGAGCATCTAGACTCTATTCCTATGAGACCAGTCAGTCAGCCGCAGTTGCAAGGGTCTCGGGTCACCCGGCGATGCTTGAGCGCCAGAACCATTTCCTCGGGAACGGAGAGGCTCTGTGGCTCGTGGAAATAGGAGAATTTCCAAACCCCTTGGGCAGCTGGGGGTCCCAACACGGCAAAACGATCGCGGAGAAGGAAAAAAGCTGAGCTGAATGAGGAAGTTGTCAGGGGCTCAGCCCGCCACTAGCAGTGGCTAGTGGCCTCGTGGCGCACACGCTATTCAAGCCTGGACTACGTTCGCCGGAGGACCCTGCCTATGCCTAAACGGTTGGCTGCCGTGCGGCGGCTACACCCGCAGCAAGCGTCTGCGCCACGGCTCAAACGGCCAAAATGGTGGCTTGAGATACAAGTGTATATCGAAATGGCGGCTCACCGGCTTGGCGAGATTTGCTGGACTCTTGTGATGCTCGGCTACAGGGTTTTCGCCGCACTCCATGCTTTTCTCGGATTGCTTAGTCGCGGACGCCCCGGAAGCGGATATCTACGAATGGACCGGAGTGGGAAGCCGAGGGCTCGCCAATCTTCCTGACTGTTCAGCTGCGGATTTCTGTCTCAACCCATGCTTTTGGGCTGCTAGCTCACGGATTCCTCCCAAAGAAGATACAAGCGAAGCCCAGGAGGGACTGAAGCAAGTTGATGAGGCTTGCTGAGCCGTCAGGTACGGGCTGGGATTGAACGAACCGAGGCGACGAGGCGTGCTGAAGCTGTTCAGCTTTACGCTTCAGTCTAACTCCATACGATCTTGCTCGTGGATGGCTTCAAGAAGCCTAGGTCGAGATGCTGTCACGGCCGTCTATAAGAACAGCTCGCTGTCATGGGCAGTTGGATATTCTTGCTCATCACTCTCACGGCACCTCAACTGAAAGCAGCTTGAAAGCCTCACTCATCAGTCAACAAATTTACTCTTCTCCTCACCCCCTCCCTCCAAGATGAAGTCTTCGCTCTTCGCCGCCTTGGTCAGCGGCACCATTGCTGGTGTGGTCGCCTCCCCCATGGACGAGCTCTTCGGCCGCCAAGCCACTTGCAACCGCGACAACTGCTTCCGTGCGGTCATCGGCTCTAAGCCCGGCCCGGCGGTGGCGTCGGCGGACTGTTCTTCATGGATGCAAGTCACCGAGACTCCCTGCGCATCGACCGTGACGGAGACTGCAGTCGTCACGTCTTTTACTACCACCTTGAGCAACCCGTACCCGGGCCTTAGGAAGGTGAAGCGCGAGGAGCTGGAAGACCGCCAGGTCTCGTTGACCACCACCGCGGCGGCGGCGGCGTCGTGCACGCCCTCGAGGAACAGTCCGAGCAGCATGCCGGCTTACATCGACTCGGCCTGCAAGTCCACCATCGGAACACTCGTCCCCACGGCGCGCTACTCGTCTGCCTGCTCGTGCGACGGTATCACCGCCGCGACGACGACGCTCCCCGCTGCTGTCGTCACCGTGACCAGCACCAGCACCGTGGAGGCCGCCTTCACGCCCACGAACAAGCCCACGGCCTTCGTCCTGCAAGGCTCCGGCGACAGGAGTCTGTACGTGACGGTCGACGGCAACGGAGCACTGCGCCTGGTCCGTGACGTCACGGCGGCCACGCCCTTCTACGTCGACAATGCCGGGCAGATGCGCAACTACAACAGCCCGGACAAGACGCTCGTCGACTACTACCAGCCCGACCCGGCCACTGCCAACGACAAGGTGTACAGCGACGTGCAGCGCGTAGGGAACTACCCGATCACCTGTGGCAACGTCGGGCGCAACGCGGGCGAGTACTATGGCAACTGCCAGTCGAGCGGCTCGCCCACCGGAAACCCCGTCGTGTATGGTTTTGGATACTGCCCCAACCAGGGCGGTTACGTGTACATGATCCCAAACAACTCGAATGTGCGCTGCGCTGGAGGTTATGCTTTCCTGGGCTTCTTTCTCCAGTCGTACCCGAGCAGTGCCTAGACGCTACCCGGATAGGGTTTCGGGGTATTGGAGGACTCGGAGAGAGGAGAGTGAGCAGGGTGTACAGCTGGGACGGATCTCTTCACCTAACTTGCCCGGGTTCGATGTATGGGGGCATATCGCCCACCGCAGGGTAAAACGGGCAAGAACACTGCACTTGACAGACTTCTCCTACTACAGATATCTTAATACATGCATCTTTGCACGTACCGTTTGATAAATCTCGCCTCTTGATCTCTGCAACGTTTCGGCGCGCGGGACAGGATCGCCATGCTGTGCGAATTGCCTCATGTCGTGTTTAAGGGGGATCGGCGACCCGAGGGCTACTTGCCGAGGGAACGAGCGTAACAGAGTTTAATGGTGTGGAAGACTGGACAGGGAATGACCGAGTAATGGACGGCCATCCGCGAGTGTAGCTCGACCGGGGAATGGGAGTAGCCGGGCGGTAACTCTGTCGGCACGGATGGGTCGCAGCATAAGTCTACCATGGACCAACACAGTACACGTTTACAGTTGAGAGGAGGAGAGTGATCAAACCGGATCCTGCCAATCATGTGCAATGGCGAGGGCGAGGATGTAGGCCGTCTGGAGCTTCTGGTTTCGCGGCTGGGCGGAAGAGACGCGAGGTGAGTTGTGTGTTAATCCTCCTCGTCATCGTCAAATGGATGTGTCAAAAGCATTGCGTGTTGTGACTATTACCGTCGGTCGGATAAGATCGGCGCTGGTTTGAGGCTGCGAGTGGCTTGAGTCGACATGTCTTCCGTTGGACGGGACGTTGGGGAAGTGGCCGGTTTTTCTCTCTGCCTTACCTAAGAAAGAGCGACTCGACGGAGCAAGAACCTTATTGCTTAAGCCAGCTGTTCTCGATCTCGGCTACCCGTCGTCCATGTACAACGCCAAGGCCCCTTCCATCCCATCGGCAATTTCTCCGCTCGCCAGAAAAACAAAAACAGAAAAACAAAACGGGCGCTTCGTCTCACGTCTTCGCATTCTCCCCTCGTCCCACATCCTGTATTCGACGCCCACGTCAGCTTCCCTCAGTTGTCTTCGCATGACACCGCCAAACACTAGTCTGCCCCGCGTCTCAACTTCATGCTGGCCTCAAAGTCAAGACGGATGGGCGGCTTCACCCCATTGTTAGACCGTCGGTGTCAATATCAGACCGATGTGGAGCACGGATTACTGTTCTAACCAGACGGGGATTCGGAGTCCTACATACTGCCAGGCGACGAGGACGTGGAGCGATTGCTGGTGATCGAGCCGGGCGCCTGTGGATCGCATCAATAACACGACCAACGGCGGCAGGCGTTCCATGATACGATGAATGAGCTGGCATGACAAAGTTGGGTGATGTCGTCCAAGCGACCACCGGGGCACACGCTGCATGTTGCTTTATGCATCACAAATGCATTGTCATGATGTGAGTCGCAAATGGTTGGCGAGGACCGCTTCCGCCAGAGGCAGGCCAGTTGGCGATGGCCCGAATAATCACAGCGCGAAGCGCTTTCTGTGTGTCTTGCGGGCGTGGCATGCTGCTTGTGGTGTGTGGCCGGCCGACCTACAACGACGACCCGGGCCAGTGAGCATTGGACACGCCAAAATAGCTGCCGTCGGGTGGTGCAGAGTCGCGAATGGAAACGTCGACCGGTGAGTGTCAGCGAGTGCGGCCCGCCCACCACGGCCTGCGGCTTCACCAACACGTGAGGCAACGGATACCAATCAAGCAGACGTCGGCAGGGTAGAAGGGAAACACGAGGACGAGGGCCAGGCGACGACGGGCTGACAGGCCGTCCTTCCGCTACTCCCGCTCGGCAGTGGTGCACACAGTACAGTGCATGTCGGCTCGTTGCCCGCGCCTTTACGGCTTGGCTTGATGCTGAGGTGACAGTATCGATTCCACTATGGCGGACGTTGATTGATGTGCATCAAACTCCTTCGTCCAAGATCGCGCCATGACTTTTGATGATGCTCGAGACGCCTACTGGAAACGGGAGGTTCTCTCGTCTGTGCGAGGGAAAGGGGGAGGGGAGGGGAGGGTCCAGGGATATTCTGAACGAGGCCAACATTTCCTCTTAATGGGATGGGACGAGCAGCTTCGGCGCAAGATGAAGGCTCGTCGACAGCAAACACCAAGGCGCTGCGAGTCGACAAACCGGGCAAGCCCCCTTTCTAATCATTGCGAGCGTGCGTCTTCCGGCTTGCTCTTAGGGTCTGCGCGGATGTGTTGTCGCTGCAGCCATGATCCCTCCAGCTGCCACGGCCATCCGGCTCTGCGCACCGCGATAGGTCCGGGACGTGGTCTGCATCCACCCGGGACCCAACTCAAAGTCAAGAAAATCAAGGAAGCAGGCCAGTCACCGCCAACCTCGCTCGGAACGGGCCTATGACAGTCGCAGGCAGAATGAGGCCAGCTGGCTAGCGCCATGTAGCGTCGAGTCCTGCGGCCTCTGTGACGGCCGATAACACGGCGCATACGACGGCACACGACGTCGCGGCATTTCTTGCTTCCATAGCACCCGGATGAATTCATTCGAAAGGGCCCCTCCAGGAGTCCGGGAGCCCAGGGACTCTGGTCAGCAGCTGGACACGGCACACCGCAGAGAAATGAGAGTGGCCGACTCTGAAATGAGTGGTGGACAAAGTGAACAACAAACGTTGATTGTGATAGCCCTGGTCTGGCACACACCCATCCGCCCTATCCTGCAGAATCAAGGGCGCCTGCGCTTCGGAACAGGGGTTGTTGCCGGCCAGCAGAGCAGCAGAGCAGCATAGCAGGGGCCCACGCACGGCGACGTGGTGGAGTGTCCACCCCCAATCCTCCCCTCCCAAGTCTGCCATGCCTGCTTCCCCCCGGTACCCCCTCGCAGACCTCATCTCGTTCGTTGGTTTCCCTGGAATGGCAGCCCAGGCTTCGCTTCGTCCTGCAACATTAAAACCCGCTGACCCCCTCCCTCCCTGCCCAACATCTGCTTCTCTTCTCTTTCTTTCAGCCCAACCCGCAAGATACATTCCTGCCCAACCCTTCTGCCTTCTGCGTCGCTGATCGTTCTGGCAACCCAACCTCCGCCTTTCTCTTTTTCTACCCGCCAACATCCCTCACAGCCCTCGCTCAACAGCAGCCCTACTAAGAAGATCAAAAAGGATCTTCACATCTTGCCACCCCCAAGGATCATCCTACTCGACACCAACTTCGACAACCATTCCACAGGAACGTTGCAAACAAGTCATCCCGCTGTGTTTGCTCCTCTCCTTGGTCTCTACTACGACACAACTCACCCGAGTTGAATCAAATTATCCTGGATTTGCATGAATACACGACCCAAGGAATCAATGACTGCCCTTGTTGTTCCGCGCCCGGATATGCCTGGCTACAATTCTATTGACCTGGACGACGTCCACACACCTTCTAGGTATTGTCTTTTCTTTCTCTGTTCCCAGGGTGGTCCATTTGTTCTTCAAGTCATGTATTGCGCACGTCATGTTCTGTTGTTTCTTTCGAGTCTACCAACCAGATCTTCCCGGCCGCGGAGGCCTTGATACCGCAGGACGTCGACCCAAGGACTTGAAACCAGGATATCTGCCGGATTTTCAAGCCAGGAGACTTTTCCCCGGGAGCCTTTTCAGAGGATACTCTTTCATCCCGCTGGACACAGGAGACCGTTGTGCAGAGGTTTTCCCTCTTGCCGTCGCGCCAGACCGGTCACAAGAAATTTGATATTACATCTCACGATGGTGAGTATTGCCCGACAATGAGCAAACTTGAGACAAGCAGCAACTTGGACTCCTGGACATTTTATTCGACCCTGGATTTTTGCCTGGACTGTTTGCCAATGGAGAGCCCACGTGGATTTTATATCACCCGGAAAACTGGATGTCTCACCCGAGACGAGAGGCTGCCCAGCCTCGCAATTGGATGGACTACCAAGGATGCCTTCCACAACTCCCCTGGATCCTGTTCTCCCCCCCAGTCACAGCTTTATTTTAGGCTCGTACTGGTCTTCTCCGACACTGGCTTCTGGATTAAGGCACGTTGCGCCTGCGCGTGCTGGTTTCGTCTGTTCATGTTTCATGGATTTCCGTATGCTTCGATTTCCCTTGCCTCGAACTGAGGGACCTGGATTTTTCTACATGACATCAGCCTCAACGACAGGATGGGTAATGGCTTGCGTGTTTATTCTGATGGTTTCCACATGACGACACTTCGTACCTGGACTGAACCGGCCCAATGAGGATTACTTCGAACCACGGAACAACATCAAACTGACGACCCTTACGGAACCAACACCCCCAGCGACCACCAACCCTGCCGCCCATCGGTGCCTTCTGCTCACAATCTCCCGCCGCCAGGTACAGGATGTCGACACTGGCTTGAGCCTCTGGCCGCCCAGAACTTTTATTTGTCTAGTCCACTGGAATGTCCCGGACCATTGCTTCATCGACCCACTCTGGAATTGTCCTCTCCCTGGCCTGATCTAATGGATCTGTGCTCGCTTGGTCTGTCAACTCGTAACTCCGAACCTTTAGGTAAAAGCAACGACCGCTAACACTGCTGTGCTACAGGAACAAAGTTGTGCCATGCTGAGATTTGCTTTTTGTTTCTTGTTTGCATTGCGTATATGAATAGTGGAGAAACAGCACACTAACCCCTTTCAGCGATTACAGCTTCTTCCACGCCGGAATGGTGCCCACAGGAATGTTTTCCTTTTCTTCTCAAACAGGACCATCGGACCCCTTGAGTGGTTCGTGGGAAACGACAGGAGAAGGTGCACAGAACTTCCAAGACTTCTCAGACAACGGATCTGCCCATCCGGGAGACTCCGAGGACTTTTCTTTCCAAGTTGATGGCCACATCACGCCCAGAGGACAGGGCCAAGCCACCGAGGACCTGCAGAGCAAGTGGACTGCTGCCGCGCCCACCACAACCGTGGTGCCCGCTGGTGGTGAGCCGATGCGAAGAGGGACTTCGCGCAGCTCGACCGGAAGCCGCAAGCACAGGATTACCAAGATCATATCCCCCAAGACCCGACCCAGAATGACTTCTGCGGCGTCGTCTCAAGTATCTGCCCAACTGTCCTCCATGGACATCACAGGTAATGCTACAATCTTCAACGGATCCCAGCACAGCGCCCAATTGATGGACGTGAACCCCTACTTCCTGGACACGGACACGAGCGCCGTCTCGTCGCAGTGGTTTAACTCCGTGGAGCTCGGCATGGTTTCTGACGGCCTCCCGTCTGCCGACTTGAACATGCACGTTGTGCCTGCTCAGATGCAGCTTGACCCTGACTCGAGCCTGGGTGCTCACTCTCCTTCTGCCTCGTGGAACTCTTTCAGCCCTGCGGAGTCCCATCTATCCTCGCCAGCTGGAAGCACTGAGGATTCCTGGTTGTCCGCCCCCCTCATGTCCTCGCCCTCTCACTCGGAGCACGTCTCCCCCATTATTCAAAGCCAGTCTCCAAGGTACGTTCCTCAGATCAGCTGCTCTAGCCTAGAGTCAGCCTCTGACTCGACACTTCTGTACAGCGCCAACGGGAAGTTCATGGGAGACGAACTCGCGGGAAGTGTCCTCACCATTGTTGGCGATGGCGCTCTGCCCCCTACTTTCCCCAGCCGCCGGCCTACCAACGAGGGTGACTCCGCCCGGGACCACCCTCTGTACAAGAATGCTACCCCGCAAGCCGATGGCCTGTTCCACTGCCCGTGGGAAGGAGAATCCAGCTGCAACCACAAGCCCGAGAAGCTCAAGTGCAACTACGAGTGAGTCGACCGTTCGTCGTTTACAATCCCCGTCCACGCGACTAACCGCCCTCCCCCTTCACAGCAAGTTCGTGGACTCCCACCTGAAGCCCTACCGCTGCAAGATTGACTCCTGCGAGAACGCCCGTTTCTCTTCCACTGCCTGTCTGCTCCGACACGAGCGTGAGGCCCACGCCATGCACGGTCACGGCGACAAGCCTTTCCTGTGCTCTTACGAGGGATGCGACCGCGCCATGCCCGGCAACGGATTCCCCCGCCAGTGGAACCTCAAGGACCACATGCGCCGCGTTCACAATGACAATGGAGTCCCCGGATCCCCTACCAGCACCAGCAACGGACAGCAGAGCTCCAAGGGCCGCAAGCGCAAGGATGCGCCTAAGGCCGTCGGACCTGTCCCTCCCTCTCGCAAGGTGACTGCCAAGGCCGCTGTCGTGGAGGCTGCTGCCAAGGAGGAGCCATCCTCCAAGCCCCTCATTGACGAGTGGATGTCCCACCGCCAGGCTCTCGAGGAAATCATCCGCGGCCTCCAGGAACCCGAGGACACCCGGAACGTCCAGCTCATTCAGGATGCCCAGAACCACCTGTCTGCCATGGGCAAGATCGGATACAACCTGAGCCCGCCTCAGCCAATGGATACCAAGATGTCCTTCCACCGGAACTTCGTCCAGGCCGGATGAACAACTACTTTTGGTCCGTAAAAGCCCACAATGCTCTTTTCAAAAAGACAACCACTAACCTGGTCAACGTTGCAGAATCCTGAAGATTTTACAACCACAGACTGTTACCGGCTCCGAATGCAAGCGCATCGAGCTCGTTCCTTGACAGCAATCTGATCCTCTAAATTGTGGACATTGCTAGTCATCACTAAGGAGCCATCGCACTATTGCCACGAGGGACTCGTGTTTCCATAATACACCTCTCTCCCGTGGATGAACCACAAAGCCCAAGGACATAATTCACATGCCGCCCGGCTATGGATACATCCAGGATGGAAGCCATGGACACACCATTAGGAGACTCGTGAGCCAGGAGATGCGCTCTAGAAAAGGCCGAGCCGCGGCCAGGGGAAGCAGGTGGAGGAATGCTGTTCGACATGGCGAGGCACATTTGTTTGATTTTTACGCAACATTGGAATTCTATTAGAAGAGGGTACATGTAAGAGCTCGCGCTCGACACAACAGAACTTGTATATTTGTTTTGGAAAGGGAACCCTCATAGTACGAGGTCCAGCCACAAAGAAAAAGGTGGCCGAGTTACACAGACTCGAAGATGGAACAACAGCAACTTGATTTTACATTGTTCATTGAAAGCATATAGGGGGCTGATAGTAGAGAGGGAGTAGTAGAGAGAGAAAATACAAGAAAATGGTGCTGAGCATTTGGTTCTCTTTGCGAAGCGCTATTTCGAGTGACTGTTCGCCATTGTGATTTAGGCCACCCGTCTTGAGTGGTTGACCGGTAAGTGAAATGGCTCTTGACCCCGACGGCTGAATCAAGCCTCGGGCTTGACATCAAGCACAGCGTAGCCCATGTTTCCTCGCCCGTGCATTCCGCGCAAGTGATTGCGGTGCATTTGGCCGAGCCTGGGCTGGACTTGGGACGATGTCGTGCAGCTGTGTCCGCGTTCGTTCCGTCTGCTCTGTTTCGAGCCCGGCTTGGTGGCCCATGCCTATTGGCTTCCGAGAGGAGCAGCCAGCAGGTGCTTCCTCATGCTCTTCTCTGGTACCAGGTCTCCCTCGTTAGGTAATTTTGCATAAACTCACAAGCTTCTCTCTCTCTCTCACTCTCTCCAATGGGAGCGGCAGGCTCGCTAGCTCATGCCGCCCGTTTAGCCTTTTCATCCTCAGAGATCCGTTTCCTCTATGCCATCTCCTTTCTCGAGAACGCAATCGTGATGTTCGGTCAGCAGCGGCCGCGGCAGCACTGCGCACGGCCACGTCTTGGATCTCGGGGTGGTGGGCATCGGTTGTCTGTACAGCCCCGCGGGCATGGTGGTGACGGTTGTGGTGATGGAAAGGGGAAATGAACGGGCTCCTCGGACAGTGGCTCCCCTGGACGCCGTCGGAGTCTATTACGTCGTACGCGGTCGCAAGCTGATAGGAATATTTGATGGCATCGAGCAATCTCGGGGTTTCTTGAGGCATTAGGTTCGTCCTCGCGGTTATTGTCCAAAGTTGGAGGGGGGTTGCTCTCCACGTTTGCCTCTCGCGTTCTCGAGTTGGAGACCTGTGCCACCGTGTGGCGATGGCCAAATCCATATGGTTTCAGCTCGGCTTTTGATACCACGTGGAATATGAGAATAGCCGCGGGCTGTCGCTCGACGGCGGTATTGCAATGGAACTAGGCTGCGTTCTCCCAGCAATTCTCTACTTGGCCCGCATTACGGACGAGGCTCCCATGAAGCTCGGATGGCGAGACATTGGGGTCCTGGGCCTCTGGGAAGGCATACAGGCCAGCACAAAACGTCTCGGACGCCCAACGCTCTTCGAGTCAAGCAAGAGGAGCGGCTTCCCGATAACCGCAGCAACCGCCAGTACGGGATGTGGGCGAATACCAACCAAAACTGACGGCAGTTACCGAAGATCGGTACGGACGGGAGGGGCAGACGGCCTCGTGTGATCGGACCAAGTCTTTACCGCTGCACGGGGCCCGTACAGTTCTCAGAGCAGCGCGCGTCTGCAGAACCTTGCTATCGTGTATAGCATTTTGGCGACAAGGGCAGACTCCTGCGTCAGGGAGTGCGACCGCAATATACATAGTAGGTAAGAAGGGACGGCGGACAAAAGGCAAAAGATCAAGAGACGACTAACTCTGTTTGCTGTACGTACTTGATAGAAAGGAGCACGCCGAGGTTTTCGAATTACACACTTTAGCAGGATAGGCCCGAAAGCCAAAAAGCAGGTGAAGTCAGAGCCAAATGCTCGAAAAGGGAGGGTGGCGAGCATGGCGTCTCGAGCGAACGACGAGGGGCCCAGGTCATTCGACCAGGGTATTCTGCGGACACCCTTAAACAGCATGCCGCTACTCAATATCACAGCTCTCCCTTTGCCGAAGCTCAGCTCTGCTCTGATCGACGGCTTGCTTGGAGACGCAGCGAATGGTTCTCCTCCACCGGGAGGTGCAGCAGAGCATGGTGTGGGCAAGGTTAGGGATGTCGCAAAGGGGCCGACTCGTGGCGGCGATGGCGAACCTCCCCCCCCCCCTCCCTTGACGAGGTCTATAAGCCCCAGAGAGGCAATCGATGGGAGTTCGTCACCAGGTGTCCGCTAATAGGAATGTCTGTGGGCTCTAGGGCCATCCGATGCAGGATTAACTTTTGGCCCCATCGATTACGCCTTCTACGAGAGTCAAATGCGGACGATCGAATCGGTATGCTCCTGTTCTTCGTCACTCGGCCGTCGTCTAGGTATGATGCGCGGTTACTGCGGGGGGTGGTTAAGCTTCCAGATGAAGGAGAGAGAGAAGGGCAGGCCAAGGCCGAAGCGGTTGTATGCCGGCGATTGCCTGACTTTGGGAGAGCCACGTGGGAGTGGGCTGATGGCCTCCGAATTGGATCCGGCTCTGCAGCGGGACGTTGGCGGAGCCGTTTCTTTTCTTTGCTTTTCCTGGACCCCCCCCCTCGCCGTTCACTCTCTGAGCGATCCCGGCAGCGGAGAGGGCGGGGACGGGACGGTCAATCGTCGTGCGTTTGAGGGGGGGCGCCTTGGGTTCGACGACGGGGGGGGGGGGGGCAGGGCATGGAGAAAGGGAGCGGAGTGTAGGCGCCATGGGGGCTACCTACATGGTACCTATGGTATCTAGACTTCTCGAGAGGGTCTGTCGGAGGAGGCCGATGTCGATTGCGCTGCGGGTGCATGCTTCAACATTGCAGGGCAAGCAAGTTGTACACGATGCTGGAGTCCTTCTTTCCTCTGTTCGACCGCCGCCTCGATGGACTCGTGTGATGATCTGATGATGTGGTCAGCGGAAGTAACGGCAAGACAGAGTTTCGCGCGCTCGGCTGCCGTCGGGAACGGTCCCGAGCGGCGGACCGTCAACATCCCTCTTCTGTTCGAGACGGAGGGTGATGGAACAGAGTTGGGCCAATGACCTCACCTCGTCCGGCATCCGTACCGCTTGACGGGGGACGAGAGTTCGGGGCTGTTTGGGATGCCTCGCCCCTTTAAGTTCCGAGGATCAAGCAAACGTACAGATGGAGGGGCGGTCGCAGAGATAAGGACTTCAGACTGGGGGAAGCTTCCTCCGAGGAAGAACCAGTCTGTACTGTTGGATCATGGACGTCTTTATTAAAGTTTTGGGGGTTCGGCTCCCTAGTATCTTGGATGAAAAAGTATAGACATGGCCGAAAGAGGAAGTAAAATGCAGGGACTGCCCGCTCCTATTGGTGTACCATGAGTCCTCGCCCCCCCGCGAGGAATGCAGCCACCCTCGCCCAGGTAATCCCTCCCAACAGAACAAAGAAACGCCGGCCAAGGGAACAGAGGAGCCCCAAACGCTGTACGATGGATCCCTTCCCGCATGCATACACACGACATGCTTTTTTTTTTTTTTTTGCTCCGCCCAGCTAACCTCCAAACGTGTTGATCGATACAGATTTGTTGTGCTTCCGCAGAGGCGCGGGCACCGCGGAGACGCTGAGGCGGTCGTAGGGGCTGTAGCGGACCCCTGCCTCGAGATCGCCAATGGTTTGGCTGTATACGCTCTCAATGTCGTCTAGGATGTAACTGTGTCGACTGCTTTCGCCCGACGTGTGGTCGCTTCTGCGACTGTCCCGCCCGGTTTCACCTTCCCTGTACATGCTCAGTCGGTGCTGACTCGCCGGCTCTGAGATGCTCCGGGCGTGGTAAACCCTCGGGCGACTAAAGTTGTTGGCCGCTTGGCGCCAGGCCAAGTCTATCTGTTCCCTGATGAGATCCTCGTGGGAATGCGTCCTGTCGGCCGGGCCCAAACTAGCTTCGTCGAGTTGAATGTTGATGGTGTACACCGAGCGGTTCTTCGTCACAGCCGGCAACGGCTTGTTGAGCGTTGCGTTGCTGAACCGTCTCGTTGCTGGAGATTGCAATTCTTCCGAAAGGGCTTTGGGGTCTTCTGCATTGAAGTCGTTCGAGGCCCGACTAATATCAACGGAGGCCTTGGTGGGTTTGTCCGTGAGCCCGGGGGCGCTGGTGGCCTCCGACGTGCGCAAGCTCGCGCCCATCAGCTTCGGAATGTATCTGCTGAAGAACGGCTTGGTCGAGGGTATGCTGGTGCTTATGATACCCAGGAACAGCTCAATAGAGGACACCAGCCAGTTGATCCAGGCATGCCAGCTGGCGTCTGGCTGCGAGGTCATGATCCAAGTGAAGTATGTTCGCGCCGCGCCGGCAAACGAGGCGAGGAAGCCGGCGCCAAACAGGAGGTTGACAACAATCATTTGCCTCGTGGTGAGCTTTCCGGCATAGACGACGCGTACGGTGGTAAGTGGCAGGAGAACCACCAGGAAGTCGGTGACAGTGTTGATGATGCTTGCAACCAAGAGGTGCGTGCTCTCGTTGATGCAGTTCTGCGGCTCCATCGAAAGCGTCCAGTAGAGGTTCAGGGGCCTTGCACTGTTAGTTGAGAGATGGCCAGAGGCGTTCAAGATGGACTTACCGGCACTGTAGCATAGCTACCGTCATGAAGACGACACAGTTAACCGAGATGAAGATCTGGAGCGCCATGACGAGAACCCTCAGCCTTTTCGAAGCCGCGCAGGCGATCCGGTACACCAGAACAAGCATCGAGAGCTTGGTAAAACTCGTCGCCAGGTCGAACAAGATCTGGCTGGCGAGGCCTATCTGGAGCGATCCCTCAAACATGCTCGCAGGCATATCCCATATATGCCGTCCCCAGCCGTAGAGATTCGTGGCGATCACCCCGAGGACCACGAACCCTGTAGCTGGGATAAAGGCCAGGACGATGAGGATGTCATCCCAGCCGAACGCGTTGGTAATGCGTCGACGCGTGTGGATCCGAATCGCTAGGAGGACGGCGGCGATGCCCAGGAGGCTGAGGGCGACGATCTCGTTGGCCGGGCCTCTCGTTTCGGGGTTGTCGTAACGCGGTGGTGGCCAACTGAGGAGGAATTCAAGCGGCGGGATTCTCATGTCGTTGATTGCGTGGACATGTTTGTAGACACGGGATTCGACCAGGAAGTACTGTAAACCGAAGTTGCCGGAGAAGGTTGGGGATATACACCTCGTTACTCTTCCCTTTACGGCGACAGAGGTGGTCCGAGTACACGGTAGACGAATGACGGATAGGACAGACGGGATGGGCAAATGGAGTGGATGGGCAAATAGAAGCTTTCAGCGTTGGTGACCGTGCTTGAACCGACCTACCAGATAAAGGTAATGAGAAAGCATAATGTGTGCTTGCGAAATCGCCGCAGTGATGCGAGACCCGGCCAAATATATCCTTTTCCCTTCAATGGTGGCCATCCTGGCCCGGTACCGCACTGCGGGGTGACTGGTACGACAGATGGGCGTTGGCGAGACGTTCTCATGGCCGCACTGACGGCTCGACCTGGGGATGTGGTGAAGAACCGATGTTGCTGTATCGTGTTGTCTCTCTTTGACCATTGGATCACCATGGGGCAGTGCTGCAAAGGGCACGACGGATGCTACATTGTTGACCCAACGGCATCTTGGCCGGTTGCATGTCTGTGTGAAGGGAATCGGGCAGATTTCGCGCCTTGCTTCTTTGAGTAAGCCATATTCTGGGACAGTGTCGCTATTACTCCGACAGAACCGTTGCAGGCGAGAACGGCTACCAGCCTTGCTGTTTGGTCGCGCGACTGGGGGAGACGTAGCTCTAGCCGGCCGAGGAGGCTCAACCTGACTAGCTAGTTGTGACGTTGTAGACCCAAACCGAGTGACCAGGGGTCAGATGTAGCTACCGGAGCGGGAACTGGTTACAGCTACCGAGCCAGCTGTCCAGCGAGTTTCCGATATTGGATGCTGAAGGTGTCAGGCCTTCATCCATGGTTGTAAACATTATGCGCGAGGACTGCCATCGCATCGTGGGGATGGCAGGGTAGGGCAAGGCAGGCAGGCCAGCAAGTTGTTCGACGATGTGGTTGCCTCTAAACGGCTCTCACACGGCATGGAGGCGCTGGTGGGAACGTGCGGTCGAACTCCCGATTCTGCCCCCTTGCCTGAATGTTGCAATGGTGGTGGTGGTGGTGGTGTTGCCGTTGGCGATGGTGGTGGTCGTGCAGGGTTGTGGGATGCGGGTTGCACCACGACTCAATGTGGAGGAGACATGTCTTCCTGGACGAAGATCAAAAACGTTCGTGCCGGGTGACGAAAATCGACGAGTCGTCTTCGAGGCCGTGCCACCATTTCGTTTCTCCTCCCCACTGCTGGTGGCCCTTTTACCCTTTGCTTGAGAGGGAGAGTGTTTGGAGCTTGACGGGACGCACGGGTTTTGGGTTCGTAGCGGCGCTTTGACGGCCGAGCGAGGTAGTTGTCAAACAGGACATGTCGGAAGATATTGAATACCAGGGCACCTTTTTCGGTTCCCCCCATCGAAATTTCCGACATCCTGGTTTGATTAATAGGAAACCCTATAGACAGGTCATGGTAGTCCCTCACCATGGCTTCTTGTGGTCGTAGACTACGATGATTCGGCAACTCTCAACGCTTCGGTCTGCCAGGATTCAGTCCCGATCACCTCGGATCTGGAAGTCCCATGGTCAATGACGGCCGAATGCTACCTTGTCTAACGGAATATATACACCAGGGTTGCCATTCTATGCGCACTGAAGAAGAAAAAGGCCCGAAATGGCGCATGGTGGCGTAAAATTGTGAGGTTGGCAAAGGTCTCTGGAAGCGGCTGTCAGCTGAAGCTGCGCTCTCGAAACACCGCCATCACGCATGTTCCAAACCATGTGAACTCTTAGGCCTTACCAGAACGACACCTACCATGGGGATTAGACAACTACGTTCTCGCCTTCACTCACTCGGCTCGTCTCAAGCGGCATGAAAGACGCCATTTGCTGCTCCTCGTCCGCTTCTGCTTTGAAGCCATATCCTAAGCTTTGTGCAACGTCCTCTGGGATTTGTCACCATCGGCTCATACAACAGTCGTGAACCGAAAAAAATAGAACCGCACGCCTCGTCGCCTCTTACTGCAGCCACGGCGCCGACGGTATGACCAGTATTGCTATTTCTGAGCCCTTTCCGAACCACACTGCGAGCAGGTGTTTCAATCAGCGTACGTTGACCGGGGTTCAGTTGCCCTCCGCGAATGGATTTCTCGCGCACTCGCACAGCTCGGACCCGTTGTTCCTACCGTTAGCGGACGACGCCGGGTATGGAAGAACGTCTCCAAACCCCTCCTTTTGTTCTCCCTTGGAATCACGATGCCATGATCTGCCCATGGGCTCTGGCAGGCAGAGATGCGATTGGGCCCTGAGATCAAGCCGGGGCTGTCAACCCCACGTATGTCCGGCCTGCCATCGGCTGCGCCCCCGGACGACAGAACCCGTTGCCCCCTTCTCAGCCGGCTGACTCAATCATCTACCATAACGACAGCCGACACAGGTTGATTGATTTTCCCGGAATGCTCGCTAGTTGCGATGAATACAATACGACATGACAGGCTCCGTGACTTGATGCTTTTCTAGAATGGCCAGCCGCCTCACATGACAGACGCTGCGGTATGTCGGCGCGTTTAGGACGGTCTTGAGATGACTTGTACCGCGATAGTCTGAAGAAACACCAATATAACATGGCAATCACGCTCAATGCTCTGCTCGATGATAAGACCTCCGGATCTCGAGCACAGTGCCCTCCAATATGCCTTGTTGGCCTTGGCGGCGATCCGATAAGCCAAGCCCTGTCATCCGCCTTCTTTGCTAAAGGCCACCACTCTGAAGGGTCTTCGCTGTGTCGTTTCCAGATAGCTTTTCGTCCTTGCGCGATCTGGACCTGTTCAACCGAACTGCCTTCATATGGGCTTGATGCTCTTGCGACGGCGGTTGGGTCTCAACCAGACTGTGAGGCTTTCCAAGATTCAATATAGACTTGACATATCTAGACCAATATTATAAAGGAAAAGGGGCGAAGCAAAAAGAAAAACTCTCAGGATGAAATGCCGTGACCGGCAATGGAGAGTGGCGGAAGGCCGAGTGGGGAAACCGGGCCGATGGCAGACCCGATAGGCGGCCGGTATGCAACACGTTAGGCCTGGATTTTCGTCTCTTCCTTCAGCAAACTCTGTCACGTCAGACTCGCATTTCAGACCGTCCAGTGTCAGTCGACGTCGTGTATGTGTGTGTTTTCGACATCGAACGACTCGTCATGCGTAGAACGCTGCCGTTGGACCTGGGACGTTGGACATGTGGGATGTCAAGTTAGTGAGACTGATCAGGAGCAAGCAGAACTAAACCTTGGCCTCGTGGTGTTTCCTTCGGGCCAAGCTGCAGTCGAATGCGAAGATGTGTCACAGTTGTATTTTCCCAGAGTCACAACACAGGACCAACACGACGCTGCTCAGGGCGCGTAGATCCGAGCTCAGGGATCCCAAACCTGATGAAGGAATTATCGATCAGCACGACACGAGGGAGTCGAGCACAGCCAAAGACCTGGGCCGGCTCGCGCTCCCTGGTATCGCTGTCTCTGGGACGTCACTTGGTCACCAAGATATGAAGATCACTTACTGGGAGGAAGTCCACAAAGGCGGTCCGTGCCCTGCAGGAAGACAAAAATCATGCAGATTGCCGATCATAAACTGTGCCAGTACCGCGACAAGCGTGGGAGCTGGAGGAGACACTGCACTTGCTAGTCTCCTTCTCAGTGATGGACGTTTGGAACATAGGCCTCCCAGTCCGGGTCGATGTTTGGCTGTGGAATATCTGAGACAGCATCACCCTCTCTTGCTTTTGATGCCCCAGATCGAAGACAGCACGCACCCTTCTTGAGATGACTTAGAACTGCAAGCGCGTTGACAACGGGACCTGCTGCGTGGAATGACAGCTTCTTCGTTTTTGAGTCGGAGGTTGAGTCATGACAAATTGTCGCAACTGGCGACGCGATCTTTGTTACCGAGATCAAGGAAACAAGACTGACTGTCGAGCCTCTAACAACCAATCTCAAGGTTTGTCAATACTGTGGGCGTGACCAGCACAGTGCTCACTCGAAGTCCTGCGGCCAGCCAGTCGTCACTTATTGAAACATTTGTCAGTACATCATCTGCCAAACAAGAAAATGTTGTCTACGTCGATTTACCGAGGTTTAAGGGAAGCTGGGAGCCCGAATAGCGGTGGAATCGGATGAAACAGGGTTCCGACCAGAGTGGCCGAGTCCATCACCTCACAGCAGCGAGGCGACCTCTTTGTTGACCTTGCCAAAGAGGCATGGCATGTCTAAACAGAGTTGAAGCATCGCGGGTTGATCAAGCTCGATTGCGGATTCTGGTAACTCGAGCACTCGGCTGGACCCGCGAGTAAAATCTTGCTGTTGTTTCTCGCTACGGTTGGTGAAGTCCAACACTTCATCGTCTCCGACTGAATCTGCAAACTAGTCGTTAGCCAGTTGTGTGCTACCGCGTGCCATTCACTTATACACAAGGAGACGACAGCGGACATCCGATTGGATTGGCAAGCCAGAAACTCGGCACCCGAGGGGCATAGGAAGCGCAACGGTCCGACTGGGCACGAAAACTGTTGAGGGGCGCTGGTTGTTGGAGGATGGTCTCAGCCCACGGCAGACACTCGCTCGCTGGTCACCACGAAGCTGGACTGCTGCAGGCAGGTTGAGTGCGGGGCAGCTGCAGCCCCCCGGGCCAGGTCGGAGCCGCTGGGAGACCCACCGGAACTGCTGATTGTGTGCTGCAAACTGGTGTTGTCGGCGTCCCAGCGGCGGTACCAGCTGCCCCTCTCGCCCAGCCCGCGCTGGCGCCCCTCTTCTGCCCCTCCATTGAGACAAACCAAGCCCACCTCGCGCTGGAGCTTTTGACGTGACCCAACCCTGAGGTCTTTTTACTGCCTACTACGATCGAGCTACCGCTGCCAAACCCATCCTGCGTCATTTACATCCAGCCTTGATCTGATCTTTTCCTTCTTGACAGTCACTCAGACGTCTCACGCTCCAACAACCCTCCCTCAAAACATCAGATATCACCAATTGCCCAACATGGCTCGCAAGTTCTTCGTCGGCGGCAACTTCAAGATGTAAGTCTTGTCCGATGGCGGGGTCCCACGATCTCTGCACCACCACACAGAAAGGGAGCGGGAGGGGGAACGAAACATGGAAGCTTCGGTCTCTAGCCAAAACATGACAGGCTGACGCAGCGTGTTTCCAACATTACAGGAACGGGTCCCTCTCGTCCATCAAGGAGATTGTCCAGAACCTAAACAACGCCAACCTCGACCCCAACACTGGTACGTGCAACTCCTCTCTCATTTTCGGCTCACCGGAGTGCAACTTGGCTGACAACCGTCCCACAGAGGTCGTCGTCTCTCCTCCCGCCATCTACCTCCAGCTTGTCCGCGACCTTCTCCGCAAGGATGTCGAGGTTGCTGCCCAGAACGTCTTCGACAAGCCCAACGGTGCCTTCACCGGCGAGATCAGCGTCTCTCAGCTGAAGGACCTCAACATCAACTGGGCCATCCTTGGCCACTCGGAGCGCCGCACCATCCTCCGCGAGTCCGACGAGGTCGTTGCCTCCAAGACCAAGTACGCCACCGAGAACGGCGTTGGCGCCATCTGGTGCTGCGGCGAGAGCCTCGAGGAGCGTGAGGCCGGCACCACCGTTGACGTCGTCAGCAAGCAGCTGGCTGCTCTCAAGGCCGCCATCTCCGACTGGTCCAAGGTCGTCATCGCCTACGAGCCCATCTGGGCCATCGGCACCGGCAAGGTCGCCACCAACGAGCAGGCCCAGGAGGTTCACGCCGCCATCCGCGCCTGGCTCAAGAAGGAGGTCAGCGACAAGGTTGCCGAGGAGACCCGCATCTTGTACGGCGGCAGTGTCAACGAGAAGAACTGCAAGGACCTTGCCAAGGAGAAGGACATCGACGGCTTCCTGGTCGGCGGTGCCTCCCTGAAGCCCGGCTGTGAGTGTTTCCCGGCGTTCCATGATGAGCAGACAGCTAACAGTCCGCAGTCGTCGACATCGTCAACGCCAAGCAGTAAATACAACAGATTACATACTTGATGATGATGACTTGAAACCTGACCGGGATGAGCCTAGAGCGACTAGCACTCCCTAGCTCCCTAGCCGCGAGAAGAATTGAAAAATAATATACCCCCATCGCGTGCACAACGGACACAACGTGAATGTTTGAGATTTTAAATTCGAGCGCTTTTAAGGGGGCGCTCTTCCCCTCCCTGCCAGGTGTTTGTATGATACAAGCATCCAAAGATGCCGCCTCCTCCTATGCACGCCTTATTCTGTTCGTAGCTTTACACATTTCTCAAATTCACAGCGCTCACGTCCTCTCGTATTTATACAGTCATGCCCTTTCCGTGGTAAGGACTCCAGATGCCTCTGACACTAGGGTTGATGCTCGTCACCGGCTTGTTCACCCTCTTGACCTTCTCTCCGCTGGCGTCGCGCAGCAACTCCGCCTTCTTAAGGATTTCGAGGGGCTCCATGTTCCGCACGCAGATGGCCTTTTCGCGGCCGTTGATGTAGTGGCCGACGATGACCGGGTGTTTCGAGGGACGGGGGGAGACGGTGAACTCGATCTGGGGGTTGGCGGCCGCGAACTTGGGGAGCTGAGACTTGATGAAGCCGCTGCAGGAAGTGTCAGCAGAGATTCTAACCGTTGTTACCAAGGATCTGCGTACTTCATTCCCTTGGAGCTGCCGGCCCAGTCGCAGTAGTGGAAGTCCATCTTCCTGCATTGCAGGATGAAGGCGCCGAGGCCATTCTGTCAGGGTGTCAGCGAGAGGTCCAAGTAAGTCAATAGCCAGACGTCTTACCCGGCCGGTAGACACCGTCTTCAATGCCTTGATCGTCATGGTATCCTGCTTGGCATACAGAATCCAATTGATGGTATGGGTCGAGAAGCTCCTGTTCGAGGATGGACGGGAAATTTCTTAGCGCGTCAATGCAAGATGTTCCGGCCGCCGACGCCTAGCCTGAGGTGGCAGCTTGGGTTCGGTACGTACCTCCCTGGCAGCTTTGCGGCAGGACGGACTGGGTCGGCTGAACGACGGTTGATTGGATGGACCTTGCCTGCGCCAGGTTGCACCACAAACTTTCCCATGCTCTCTCGTGTCAATTTCCGGGACGACGCGACGCTCCCTTCCTCAACTCCATCCCACTACGCTCGATCGATGCATTGCTAGTCAACAGACGCCACGCATCTCATCCGAGCCGCCGACCGCGACACTTGGGACTCGACGAAGAGACGCCTTCGCGATGACGGACAAGCTCCCTCCTAACTTGCTGGCGCTCTTCGCGCCGCGCCCTCCGCTGCGATGGGTTGCGCCTCCCGACCATGCGCCCGAATCCCGACGAACCCTGCCTGTTTCTGGCGTCGCCGAGTTCCTTCCCGCGCTCCAACATTACAAAGAAACGGACGAATACAAGCCGACGGAGAGCTGGCTGCAGATGCGCGACCGCAAGAAGCTTGAGAAACAGGCTGCCGTTGAGAGGCTGAAGACTGAGGGGCCGAAGAACTGTTGGTTTCCGACTTCATCGGCTATCGAGTAATCTCTGCTAACCCATCTGCCATCTAGTCAAGCCACACGAAGATCCGAACATCCGTGGCGACGCTTTCAAGACATTGATCGTGGCGCGGCTCTCGTACGAGGCCAACGAGCAGGATCTCGAGAGGGAGTTTGGTCGATTCGGCCCCATTGAGCGTGTATGTGCCTCATGCCCTCTTCAAACTTGCGAATCCATTGCTAACATGTGAACAGATTCGCATCATCACTGACACTCATGCACATGAGAAGCCCAGAAAGAAGAAGAAGCCCCACCGTGGCTATGCCTTCGTCGTATTTGAACGAGAGAAAGACATGAGAGGTAATACCGCTGAACCCACCCCTTTCGACGAGACCCGGCTGGCCTGCCAGTCCTGCCCCTCAGGCGCGAGGCCCTCAGGCTTGCCCGCGTTCTGCTTTGCACACCGAGATCTGTGGCCCTCAAGCATGCCCATCTCAAATCATGTTTTTCTTCTCTATTCTTACTCAACCATGATGCAAAGGTATATGATATTGGTAAGGTTTTACTGACACACGCGCCTTGGCGCACTGGTGAGTAGCTGCTCTAGATGCCTGCGATGGTATTCGAATCAAGGACCGACGTATCAAGGTAGACGTCGAGCGAGGCCGCACCGTCAAGGGTTGGGTGCCCCGCAGATTTGGCGGTGGTCTTGGTGGCAGAGGTTACACCAAGGCTCTCCCCGCCCGGCCAATGGGCGGCGGGCCTGGCGGCAACTTTGGCGGCGGCTTCCGAGGAGGTTTCCGTGGCGGCTTCGAGGGAGGACGTGGCCGCGGAGGTTTCAGGGGAGGCTTCGGTGGCCGTGGAGGTTTCCGTGGTGGCGGCGACTTTGGTTCCCGGGGCGGTGACCGCGGCCCTAACGGATATGGCGCACCCAGAGATGCCCCATCAGGACCTGGTCGCGGCTTCGGAAGCGACCGTGGCGACCGTGGCGATCGCAGCTTCTCGGGCAGTGGGTATGACCGTGGTGGTGGCCGCTCATTTGACGACAGATCTGGCGGCGGCGGTGGCGGCGGCGGCGGCGGCTACCGTGATGGAGGCCGCTTCGGCGACCGCGGCGATCGGGACCGCGACGGTGGCCGAAGAACTGGAAGCAACATGGAACCGATCAGACCCAGAGGAGAAGGTGGGTATCGCGGTGACCGAGGCGACAGAGAGGACCGGGATCGTGGACGCGACAGAGACAGGGACTACGACCGACCCCGCGACGATGATAGTAGGAAACGTGGCTACGAAGGCGGCGGCTACGAGGACCCCAGGAAGTTGCGTCGTTACTGACGAGACACGTAGTGTCTTGCGGTGGGTGACAGCTCGCTCGTCTCATCTCTTAGTCTCTTTTCTCCTTCCCCTTCTCTATCGAGGGTAAGCAGAAGGTGTCAGGCGCAAGATTCTCAAGTATCTCCGTATTCGGATCAAGACAAGTCGGACCCATGCCACTGGGCAAGTATACGGCAAACCACCAGGCGCGCCGGTACCACAACATACAAACATCTCGCAGGTCACCAAGTGCCTCGAACGTCTATAGCACCCGCTTGAAGGTAATCTTCTCTACGTGTTTTGCGCGCCCACCCGGATCAAACGACCAGGCTACGGATTGCTTCAACGACATATTCCAACAGTGATTGGCGACGCAGGTAAGGTCAGAGGTAAGGGACTTCGTGCCTACTGACCTGGAGCGTAGTAAGGAGACACGGATATGGATCAAAGGACATGTACCACGTTATAATTACTTGTATCAATAGGTGAGGACCTCTCGTCGTCTCTCTACGTAGACAGGGTCGCACAGTAGCTTTCTCATTGCTTGATGTCGCGGAAGAGCACACAGCCTGCCCCCGAATTTTCCATGTATAGAAAGAAGCTTTGCCTCCGCGGAGAGAGGGACCTTTTGCGTGAGGAAAAAGAAGAAGGAAGAAAAAATACGTGATAAATTTGGTCCCTGACGCATGACCGAAAATGTCTAATAAACCGCCCGGAACGCCGTAAGTTGTTTTTTTGGAATCCACCCTCGCAATCCATGATGGTATCGGCCTACATGATAGAAAGCAATCATCAAGTCTAGAAGCTTTTTTGTGTGTGTGTGTGTGTGTGCGTGTCCCTCTCTGGTCATCCATGCTCCCGACAGACTTAGTCGCTCTCGTCCTCGACGCCGTCCATGGCGTCGGGGTTCACCTCCGTCACCTTTCCTGAGGCGGAGCTCCAGTATCTGCGGAGGAGGTCAGTCACGGTTGCTTGTATTGAGGGGTGAGGGGAGCTATTGGGGAAAACGTACGCCAGAACCTTGACCTTGAACTCGCTCAGGCAAACGCCAAACAGCTTCAGCAGCCTCGTCTGCCTGCTGTCGAGTACATCGCCCTCGCGGCAGACGACGTAGCCGTCGCCGCTGCCCTCGGCGTCGCCGAGGCAGACGCGGCCCTTGATCATGCGGGTGGGCATGCCGAGGCGGCGCAGCTCGGGCTCGATGCTGTGCTCCATGGGCACGTCGTGCTCGGCGGGGACCTCGCCGCCCGTGGCGTAGACGACGCCCGAGGGGATGGTGAAGTCGCGGGTCGCGACGGTGCCGGCGCGCGCAAAGTCGACGGGGGCGACGCCGTCAAAGTAGGAAAGGATCGCGGCCGGGTCGCGGTTGGTGAAGAGGAGGCCGACGGTGCCGGCGAGGAAGGGGGTCAGGCGGTCGATGCCTTCGGCGACTGCCGAGGAGGGGTCCTGGCCGAGCGCCTTGGCCATGAGTTTTGTCTTGCCGAAGAAGAGTCTACATTGCGCGCGGGGGTCTGTCAGTACTGTATTGGTCTCAAGGCTTGCTGTCCTGGGTATGCACGACCACGGGGGGAGGGGGCTTGTGCCATGGCGTAGAGCAACAGGACTTTGGAGGAGGGGACGACGAACCTGCAGTCGCTGAGCTCGTGGCGGACCTCCTTGAGGTAGTTGTTGCGCATGTTGTTGACGCCGAAGACGAAGCAGTGCTGGTATTCCGGGACCGATTCGCGGATGTTGGAGAAGAGCTTGTCCTTTTGCTCGCGCGTCTTCTTGCTCACCTGGGTCAGGTTGACCACTCTGTTGCGCTTCGACTTGGGCATCTTGGCGGCTGCGAGACAAACGGGACCTTCTTTCTATAAATGCGGAAAAGCCGACTTAGGGTATCAGGAGAATAAAAGTGCTCGGCGACCTGGTTGGCTTCGGATCGTGGGGTGGTTGCGAAATCGAGGGGACCGGATCGATTGCGAGTAAAAGTCGTCAAGAGGTTTGCGCGGGACTGCAATGGGAAATATTTCTGGCCGACCGCCTTTGGCACAAAATTTCCCAAATTTTTGGCTCCCGGGTGCACACCACCACGCCCGCCGCTGCAAGAGGGACCGCCGCAACTTTTTTCGAACCCCGCAATGCGCTAGGTGGAACGATATTCCGCAGGGTCCTCTGGCAGGGGTCCTGACCGAGCTCACCGAGGCCGACGCTGGGGCGCTACACTTCTGAGGTAGATGCCACTGACCACCGAGCTTGTGTCCCCACCCATGCCAGCTCTATCGCGTTTCGTGAGGCTGAGACTTTGCCTTTTGAATAAAGACCGCAGGTCGAATGCGTGATTCGCTACTGGGACGTTCTACTACTTGATGCCATGAAACGCTACCCTTGACGAGATTAAAGTCGCAGCGAAGCGTAGATATCTTTACATGTCTGGTCGATGGCAATAGGTTTGGGCCGTATCACTGTGCACGACATGTAACTACACCCTGGGTCTCACTGGTGATCAGCACACAGTCTGCAAAGTCAAGTCCATTGATTCCCATTGCTTCCAACGCCCCTGTTCCAGTCCCTGTTCGTCCGGAACCCGTTTCGTTACGTTCATGTGTATCACCCTTTCCGACATGCAACCCCGCGCCCGCGATGACGTCCATGTCTAACGTTTGTCTAGTCTTATTGCCACCTCCCTGTCTATGCCAGGTAAGTATAGGTGTTGCCCTCGCGCTCGAGGTAGTCTTTGTCAATCAGGCTATTTGGCGGTTAGCAATGCTCCCACTGTCATCAGAGGTCAACTTACTTCTCAATCTCCTTCTTGATTTGCGCCGCGTCAACCGCCCCACGGTTCTTGGTCAGATTAATCACCTCGGCTACCAGCTCGCCGTGGCTCATCTCCTTCCTGCTCTTCATGATCCTCACAATGGCCGCCTGCGTCTCGAACCGTCTGTCCTGCGCGATGCGCTCGTGCGTCGCCTTGTTCTCCTCCTTGGTCTCCTTGAGCTGGATCTGGTTGATCTTGACCCGGATCTTGGGATGCGCAAACGTCTTGTTGATTGTAAATGTGTCCGTCGGGTTGACGTCCTTGCCCTTGGGATGCTTCGCAAGCACGCGGACCTGGCCGCAGGCGAGCGACTGCAGCGTCCGGCCTAGTTCTTCTCCCTGGAGATTCGTGGCGCGGGCGATCTGTTCGTAGGTGAGGAAGCCCTCGAGGCCGACCTCGTTGAAGAGGACGAGAATGATCGCCTGGTACGCACTGACGAGAAGCTCCTTCGTGCCCTTGGGGAATTTCGCCTTGACCGTGCAGTGCGCCAGAGCGTGCTTCCAGTTGAGAAGCCGGCCGGTATGCTTATTCTTGTAGTATTGGTCGAAGCGCTCGATCTGCTTGGCGACATCGTCTGGCAGGTGTACCTTGACATCGGGGTACGTGGGCCAAGCAGCAGCTGACAGGATCATGACGGAAAGGTCGACAGGGGCTCTGCCAACACCGGTGCCTTCGGACCATTGCTTGTATGCCTCCATCTCCTCCTTGGCCACCTCAACGTCCTTAAACATCTGCTCCAAGTTGTGGGTAAAGTTCATTCCACACTCCTCTCTGAGCTTTCGGAGCATGTTTCGCTCGGCGTCCTGGCTGGCACTCCTGCCCATGAGCAGACGACGGGCTAGGTCCTTCTTGTAGAACGCTTCAAACGCGTCTTTGCCCTGGATGAAGCGGAAGAGCTCAAGAGCTTGGTCGAGTTGCCGGTCGAGCTCTGCGTCTTCGTCTCCTGTGCTGGCCAGCCCGCTCTGTTCCGCCGCAGCTCGGTCTTTGTTGTCCGAGAGCATGACCTTGGGCAGAGCCTTGATACCACCACGAAGCAGCATGTCGACGTACTTTGCAATCATCTCTCCGACCTTGGATGTTCCCGAGCTCCATGTCGCCGCAATGCTGCGGTCGTTCATGAAATCGCCAAAGGCGTTTCTGAGGTCGTTGACAAAGTCTGAATCGCCCCCGTAGGCATCCCGTACGATAAGTCCCAGGGATCTCTTGAGTTCAAGGAGTCTCTGCACCATCTCATCGCCTCGTTCTTTGTCGGCAACAATGATTGCGCCGGTCTTCCGGATGTACGCGCTCCAAGGCTCCTTCAGTTTCTTTTGGATTCCGGAGAGCCGCAACAGATCGTAGAGCGCCTTCATTGAATCCACCTCATGGTCAGAGAGGAGCTTAGAAAGACTCTCAACATTGAGAAGCTTGTCAGAGTAGTTCTTAATCAATATACCGTGTGCCGAATCAAGCAGCTGCTTCTTCGTCGTCGAGTCTAGGTTGTACTCGTTGCAGCGGTAGTCCTCTCTCTTCAAGAGTCTTTCACACGCCAAAATGTACTCTTTCAGACTCGACGCGCTCCTCTCCTCTGCGAACTCTTCAAAGTAGTGCTCTGATAACTCGATGAACCGGGGTTCGAAGTACTTGGTGTAGATGTTGAAGACGTGAAGCATCATGATGGAGTCTTTCAGTAGTGCCGCATCGAATCGCTCGTCCCCAAGGCGGTCATATGAGATCAGGTCGTACATGCCACGTAACGCCCTACCACCGGGCGACTGACCGTCTGGATCATCTCGAGATGGAAATGCCATTCTCTTGAATTGCGAAATGGTCATGTCGTTGATGGAAGGGTAATGCTTGTTCTTGAGAAGAAAAGTGCGGTCGAGGTAGCTGAATGTAGACCGAATCGTCATCTGTCCACAGGCTTATTAGTTCACAATCCATGCGAGTGGCGGGAGCGCCGGCTCAACTCACGATTTGACCGTTCCAAACCCGCCAATGCTGGAGGACGCTCCGCAGCATGTCAACGTCTGTGTTGCCGCCACGGGACTTGATTGACCGCAGGACATCATGGGTCAGGTGCTCCTCGCACTTCCGCCGCAACGTCTCATAAAGCTGCAGCTCATTGTCCTTGCCACGCCTACAGATATCCTCGACAGCCCTATATAGCCTCTCCAATGGCAGTTGCGGCTTGCGCCCGTTGAAAATGTCTTGCAAGGCGTCAACCAACTCCTGCTCGGTCCGTTGATAGTACTGTTCTAGCTGCTCGTTCCGCGCCGCAGGCCGCAGGTTCTTGATCACTAGCTTCTTGGCGCCCGTGTACGGCCGGTACGAGTTGGACTGCGTGAGGTCAATGACCTCGGGAAGCTTCCCCTTCATCTTGGTCGACATGGTGGAGTGGGAGGGAGGGTCTTCGGCGCCGACCTTGAGCCGCTTGGGGCTTGGTCTGCTTGACTGCTGTTGGTGCGGGGCGATAGAGCCGGAGCGCGAGACGTCAGAGTCCACACGGGGTCTTCGTCGCGGAGGACTACCCGTGTCGTTGAATGGCGCTGCTGTTCCACCTGTCCGTCCCGTCGCCCGTGTTGGCAAAGCTCCCTCGACTGCGGGGGGTGAATTCGACGGCATGGACCGGGTGGCCCTGCAACAACTTCTGTCCAAGCTGTTACAGACCTATGCGCTCTTGGTGGAAATGGATAGGAGGGGGTAGGCCGGCGGCTAAGATCGCGGGTGTTTATTCAATTTCGGCGTATGCAAGTCGTCGGGTGGTTGCAGAGTGGCTTCTTGCAGGAGGTTGGGAACCCGAGTACAGAGGTCGTTGTCGTGGGAAACTTGTCGCGGAGTTAAACGCGGAGCTATGGACGCCATTAACAAATCACCATCGGTTCGTTCGCATCATCCATTTAGCACGTACCCTGCACCGGTTATCGCGTCGACCGGGTATTAGATAAGACTCCTA
The DNA here is from genome assembly GCF_022836535.1 of Colletotrichum spaethianum. Lineage (NCBI taxonomy): Eukaryota > Fungi > Ascomycota > Sordariomycetes > Glomerellales > Glomerellaceae > Colletotrichum > Colletotrichum spaethianum. Next base: position 93,234 of record NW_026054830.1, read on the forward strand.
CCCCACCATGGCAACCACCCCCCCCTGAACGGACGCCTACTGTTAGAGCAATATTCTGACTAGCTGCATTTCGTGGACAGGCACACCTACAAACCTCCTTAAACTCCCATTCATCTGGAAACACAGAGAAGCACGATGAACAGTCTAGTACCAAAGACCCTCCTGCAAATCAAAGAAAATTGATTTCAGGAGTCTAATTCGATACATCAACTGAATCGAGTGCCTTTGCGTGTCCTATAACATCGACTACGTCTTCAGAGAAGCTATTTCTGGATATTGTCCCCATAGGCCGTAGGGCACCGCTGTTCGTGTATTTATATCTGCCTGGCCTGGCATCGATATCATTGGAATGCGAATGGGAGGAGTTAATCAGAGTGACAGAATATGTTCTACGCATATGCTGCCCAGCCCGAGTACAAGACCGCCAAATTGCTCACATCGGTCGCCTGATTAATCAGGTCGTTGACTGTCGCCGTTACACTCAACGTCTTTGAGAGCTTCTTCCTCACCACCTCCAACGCCCGATCTGCTTCCGACGGCTCGTTGACCTGCTGACCCTTTCTGTCCTTTCTTCCTTCTCCTTCCCCCTCGTCCCCGTCGCCGTCATACTCACCACCCTGTAGCTTCGCCAGCCGGACGGGGGAGATAGACCATGAATAGAGAGGGTCATAACGGAGGACGTCGAGAATTGTCATGATCGAATACGTTTCCTCTCGCAGGGCGTGGAGCGTAAACTCGCAGCAACGGCGGAAGACACCTTCGGTCCCTGTTATACCCATGCCGTCTACGATGTCTCTGGTCAGCCGGAACGGGACGAGTTCTGGCACAGGAAGAACGCGGCCCATTTCGAACGCAACACCCAGATCAATGTGTACGACCTCGCCAGTCTTGTTATCCAACAGGATGTTGTGGCCGTGCCTGTCTCCCAGACCGAGTACGTGGCCGAGCATCGAGATTGCTGCAGTGGTGCGCGTATAAGCTAGCCGCTTCACGAACCAGTCATCAGGGTCGACAAAATTCTCCATGAAGAAGTACTTCATGACGGGATGAAATCTTTCCGTCACCTTCCTATACACGCTTATCCGAGTCTCTGTCGTCTTGCCCTGCGCGTTAGAAATCTCTTTCCTACATTGAGACCCCTTAAGATCCTTGGGAAAGTATCTCTCGTGAGCCGGCATAAGAAATTCGTGCAACGGGATGGTGTTTGGGACGAATTCGATGAGACCAGACGCCGAGGTGAGAGGCAAAACTTTGTAAGTGCGAATACCGAGGTTCCTCTGCTGGGTCGAACGGTGTAGCTTCAGAAGGGACGATACTGCTGCGAATACCTGTTCCATGATGGCGTCCTGACGGAGGTCGTCATTGCCGCCCTTGACCAGCTGCCGGTATTTTTTACCATCGCTTCCGACGGCCGTGATAATCTTGGGGGCGCTGACACCAGACGCGATCGACATCTGAGGCTCAAGTCTCTCGATGATCGGGACGTCCGAGTAGTTCTTTGTCGCTGATACCTCGAGCTGCATGGTTGGTGGCGGAATCCGGTATTTCATCAGCGCATTTTGCAAGGACTGGGCTGAGTGGATTTCTTTGAGCGCAATCTTTTGTCCGGCCTTGAATTTGGCAGGGTCTCGGTCGACGGCCAATCGATGGTAGTAGGCGCTCGTCCGATCGACGGCCTGCCAGATCGCTGCCACGTTCTTGGTTGACTGCAGGAGGGCTGCAACTTTCTCCGTTGCCTTGAGCCTCAGCACTGCTACTTGATCTTCCTTTCGCGTTTTGACCTTCGTGCCGGACCAGATTTGATACATGCCGTGATACGGGTGCTCGGCGCAGATCTTGTAGACAAGATTAATGAGGAGTTTTTGGAAAGCCGAAGTTGGCTGATCCTGCAGTCTCGAAGAAAGTTGATTCATCAACGTGGCAAACTTTCTCGTCGGCACCTTGTCAAGGTGTTTCTTGACAGCCTCATTAGTTGCCGTCTCTTCCGAACGCTCAAGCCAGAGAGCGGTGAAACGCAAGGCGTCGTTGTTGTGCTCGTCGGACGCAATGAGAGAGAGCAAGTAGTTCTCGAGACTGAGCCGAACAAACTCGCTTCTCGTTTGCTCCACGCGGCGAAGCTCCTGTTCATCTAGCTGCAGCCATTGGCGAGCGCGGTTCAGGTGCGACTGGTATCTGTGTTTCAGTTGCGAGTCGCGGCTGCTTGAAATGAGGCTCTGCAGCTGGGAGACCTCGTCGCTCTTGCCTTTCCTCAAGCTCTGTAATCTTGCCAAGTCCTCCAGGCTGTCTTGGTTCTGTAGCTGTTCATCGCAGAACATGGCGAACTGATGGTAGACGTGCCCGGCCTGCTGTCCTTCGCTCTTACCCTTGAGCTCTTTAAGGGCGGGTTCGAGGTAATTCTTCTGGATGTGATGGGGTTTCTCCAGCTTCGCCACCGACACCTGATGACCGATTTTAGACAACAGATCCGAACGGCTTACTGGTATGGTCTGTTTCTTCAGAGAAGAGTCGTTATCGATGCTTTGGAGCATGCGGATCGAGGAAATCATCTCTCCGTGGTCCCACAGGGAGTTCGCCGCCTCGATTTTGATGGCAGCATCAACTTTGATACCCAAGTCCTCGCAGGGGCCGACCAAGTCTGTTAGTGACGTGGAAAGATTGAGGGATTCCTGCGTGGCTTGATGGAAGCGGTATATCCCTGAGGACATCAACATGCACCGAATCTCCACTTGTCTAGCTTCGGCAGTGGACAGGGCTTGGCTTCGGAGTGTCGACTGTTGACTCAACAAGCTCAATGTTGTTTCTCGACACGACAGTAGATGGCTAACATCCTCGTATCTGTCGTTCGTTAGCTTTGAAGGTCTAAAGGCTCAGACACTCGAGAAACTTGAGGATAGAAATGTTGGGGAAACCTCAGATGCGTAGATCAAAGGAAGCAATGTATGGTAGGGGAAACGTACCGTCCGCGTCTCATCCACTGGCTACGCTGCTCGAAGTTTCCGAGCATGCCTTCTAGCTCGGACAAGTCGATCACATTCACCACTTCGTCTAGCTCGGTCAAGACAGCGAGAGCGCCAAGATGCTGCCTGAGCTTAGCTGCATTCAACCCACGGTTGACAAGGCTCCGCATTGTTTGGCTGAAGCCGTCGTAGATAGCGTTACGCACGGCAGCCTCCCCGCTAGCATGTTGCAAGTTCTGGTACGCTTTGTAGATAGTCACAGAGCAGTTGTCGGCCGTTGCAGGCACAGGCAGGTTCCACAACTCCAATCGACGTGCTGTTTGGAATGTGCTTTCAAGAGAAGCTGCATCGCCATCAGGGCTCTGCTGCGTCTGCAGTAAGGAGTGAGAGAGACCAGCCAAGCCTAGAGTGCCGAGAGCTCTGACAAGACATTGGCTATCCAACTGTGATGCGGGATTTCGTCTTCGAATATGACTGTCGTACTGGGCTCCTCGGAAGGCCAGATTCTTAGAGCCATCTTTTTCGTACTCCAAACGAGCCAGGACGCTAGAGAGATCGGCAGACTGTGGCAGGCCGTAGTAAGCGTCAGGGTCGTCAATGTTCTCGAAGATTGAGAGAAGAATCTCAGTAGAGTCCTCTTCACGAACTGCGGATGACCGTCTGGACGCGCGGATAGTCTGGGAGGCGGCTATCTCGGTGAAAAGAAGAGCAGTCTTGTGCATACCGCAGCGGCAGGCGGCAGCAGCGGCGGTGGTAAAGTCGATATCGAGCCACGAGACCCGATCGGCAATGGACGATTCCTTGGGCAATGACTGCGTACGTAAGTACAGAATCGTATTGATAAGTTGCCTCTGGTTAGTTTGCGCAGCATCATCTTGAATCTTGAGCCATTCTTTTGCAGCTTCGGACAGATTACGCTTGATGAGCTGCTGTTTGTCAAGTTGGCTGTATAAGGCCAAATGAACTATAAAAGGGAAAGAGTCTTGAGCGAAACCCTTGACGTTCTTGAGGATCGGTACCAATGCGATAAGGATGATGTACTCAGGGACTGACTGTGCAAGATGGACTGCCAGCTGCTGAACCCAGTTGGAACTCTCCACGTGGTCGCGGAAGAAGACCTGAGAATTCGGGACAGTCTGCGACAAGACGAAGTCGGAAGGTGGCGTACGGTATTGGTCCCAAGCCGAAGCTAGACACAACGATTCGGTCAACGTTCTCTGGGCTGCAACGAGGAGGGCCTCGTCCCCCTGGGCTGTTGCCTCCGACACAACTGCCCTCAACGCTGATTCGGCGAGGCCAGCAATGTCAGACTCCTTGCTCTGTGTGAGTTGCTGCAACAGGTTGAGCAGTGCCTGCTCGGAATCATTGGCTCCTGGCGCAAGGCTGTTGTACCGTGAGAGCTCGGACTCTTCCAACAGCTCGGATTGTATCTCCCCTGACGCAGCGAAAGACCTGCCTACGACGCGGCCCGCCCAGGCAAGATATTCGTCACTCAGTGCAAGTGCATCACAGCTCTTCCAAACAAGGCCACTATGGCGTAGGGCCTCGGCGTCGTTGTCAATAACGTCTTGGTGGCCAACAGCGGGCACTACGAAATCTCCGCAGAGCATGCCGAGTGCCAGGTCTCGCGCTGCTTCGTTCAGGAGTTTGGATTCGCGCTCGCCATCTCTGAGAATCTCCAAGAGAAGCGTGCTCTCGGGCGTTCCCTTCTCGGCGTTCCCTGAAGATCGAATATTGGAAGCCGATCGAGTGATTGATCCGAAGGCCTCTCTTTGTTGGCCATCCGCGAAGTTAGGCGAGTCATAGCCCATGAGGTATGAGCTGAGCCACGAGTGGAAAGTCTGTGCCTTGCTCATGGTAGCCTGGAATTGACTCTCTTGAGTAGTGCTTGACTGACTGGACTCGAGGAAAACCCTCAGTGAAGCCAAGGTAGATAGCGCATAGCCGGCAAGGAAGGAGGGAGTTTGTTCCAGATGCCCGCTCCCCTTGGTGACCAAGTACCGACTTACGCCAAGTGCATCATCAGCGCATTCCGAGTCCACAATGAGCGGTCGAATAGACGAGAGGAGCATCTCAAGAGGGTAGGCTTCCAACGCCACGGGACCGGCAAGGGCGATCACTACTCGAACCTTCCGCAGCACGGAACATGCGTGAAGGGAGCCCAACGCTGGGTGAACCGTATTGAGGAGTCTTCGGGCGACTGAGACCACAAGGGCTGGCGTCCATAGTGCGTGTAGCTCATATTCTGTTTTGCTGCACAGATGGAACAGTTCCTTGGTAAGAAATTTGGCTCTGAACATGGGTTGTTGATTAGGCGGCAGTGTTGTTGTAGACTGAGCGAATGCTTTCATCTCGTTCAAGTTGTCGGCTGCGTACTGAAAGTTCTTGTCCCTTGAGAGGTATTTCTCAATCGGATCTTCTTGATCGAAAAGGTCCAACAACAACGCCACAATGTCGGCGAAGTTAAGATATATGTAATTCAAAAACGGTTCCCTGCCCAGAAGCTTGCGCACCCAGGTCTCGCCACCATCGCTTTCTGCGCCAGAAGTACTTGTTTCATGGGCAATTGTGTAGGTCATGATTTTGGTGAATCCTTGTTTGACCATATCGACCAAAGGAGTTCCAAGGCGCTGTGCTAGCGACCGAACACTATCATACCGCCCTCGCATGATTTCCAATGCGGTTGTTTCGGCCTGTGCTTCTCGGAGGAGACTATCAAGACTTGCGAAACCGAAAATTTCAAACGGGATGTCTTCGATGGCATCCAGCTCAAGCCAAGTATACAACAGCTGGGGGCTGAAGATGCTGAATAGCTCCTGAGGAGATGACAAGTGAAGAGCTTCAGACACCTTCTCCAGGCATCTTTTCGCATACTTGGTTGATTGCATGATCTTGCCCGGCGTCTCAAAAATATGGTAGGTGCATCGTCTCAGGAGCGTTGGCCAACGGCACGCCAGCCGAGACAGCACGAAAAGCCGAAACGCAATGCCTTCGATGGCCTCCGGATCGGTAGGAAGGCTGTTCAGGACATCTACGAAGATGTCGTCATGCATTTTAAGGACATAGATGCCGAATATATCTGGCAAGGCAGACCCGATAAAATGCTTGACAGCCAATGTCCCATCTTGCATGATGGAAAGTAGTGTCGTGCGGCAGGAGTCAAGGCCGAGGTCGCTTCCATACTGCGGGTTGATTCGTAGAAGCGCAAACAACAAGCCTGCGAGAGACATCTGCGACTTGGGAGACAGACTGTTCTTTGGAAGCGAGGCCTTGACAAAATAGTTGTACAGGTCACCAACAAGTGAGAATACCTCATGTTTCTCGTCCATCCAGACCCGTATGAGGCCCTCAAGAACGCTCAGGCTTGTCGAATGTGCTACTTCGCAGCACGTGTAGTCCTGCTCGCCAATGACCTCACCAAGCTTCTCGACGACTCGTAAAGCATCATCAGGGCTGATAGGCAAGTCAGACGCGAATAGCTCCGAGAGCATGGAGCTGCATAGAAGAAATTCGTCATTAGGGAGGAGCAGCAACTGGTCGAGGAATTCTTGCGGAACAAGGCCGACTTGTGCAGGGTCTTTGTGCATCACCTCGAAAAGGTATACGCGTTGCGCAGTGTCCTGATAGAAGGCTCCCGGATCTAAACTCATGGAAATGCTCGACCGAGGAATATCGATAGTCTTTGTGGCCACGCTTGCCCTGCTCTCTTGAGAATCGAATTCGTCGTCCAAGTCCATGAGATCTTGACTTTGCCCTGATGCTTGCCGAGCGGTTCGTTCGTGATTGCCTACTGCTAAAATTGCCAAGAGCCGGAACAGGGGAGCATTCTCCTTTGACAATGCGCTCATCCCCGTTGTATGCAAAGCCGGAAGGATTGGACGCACGATTTTGAGCATGACTTCGAAAAAGACTTTGTTATCACCAGACTCGAGAGCAGCACTGATACTGGTTTCCGACAGCTTGGTAAGTGCCGACTCGATATCTCGCGACTGACCCGAATTGAGATCGACGAGCTGAGAGGCAAGCATTATGCCAACGGTGTTTGCCGAGAAGAGACTGTGAAGTCTGTCTGGCGAGACTGGTGCGCCACCTTCTGACCCCTTTCTGTTCCACAAGTCACAAAGCTCTTGCAACTCCTCAACCTTAGGGAACAAAAGTTCCAAGACCAGTCTTTTCGAGGCATGAAATGCTGCCGGGTCGCTAACTTTGATCGTTTCAGTCACCGGGGCCTGGCTACAACCTGCCGTGGCTGTTTTTCCTGTTTGTGGTTGTTCCAACAATAGCAAGTATCTCGTCAGAGCTGAGGTCTGATATTGTGCCTTCCAAGTCTGGCAAATCGGTCCTCCGGAGACGGTCACTGGCGCCGTGAGGGGCACAAGCTTTGCACCACAACATGCCTGGATGAGGTTGACTAATTCTGGAACCGGGGCATGCATGGAGTAGAGTGAAGCGTAGCTCGGGTCGGCTGTCTACAGTCAGATCCGTGAACAGTGCCTTTAAGGGCAGCCAACTCACCTGGATTCCATTTCAGAAACGCCCATCGGATTATATGGTGGCTTGTAGATTGACTGGCGTTTGGCAACTTTACATTCCGAAGAGCCAACAAATGCTGCATAAGGATGATCGAAGAATCCACCAGCAGAGCCGGACCGTTAACATCAGCAGTGGTGACCATGCTGTTGATGTCGTCCGAGACATCATGATAGGGGACTAGGTCTTTTTCAAGGATCGTGTGCAAAAGAACACTAGCGGCACGGCATGTACTGGGAAAGCTGACTGCTCTGGCAGCGACCTGCCACACATGCTTCCACGAAGCTGTTGTGTCGCCGTTCTGGACGTGATATATGGCGTAGCTAAGAGCATTGTTAGTAAACAGTCATTTTCGACTAACCCCCATCGACTTAACCTACCTGGCGCAAGCCAACATAGCCCATGATGACACAGCGGTGTCCTTGTCGCCAACAAAAGCTGACATGTCTGCGAAAAGTTCTTCGACCTCTCTCAAAGAGAAAGTGTCGAGATCGAGAAGGAAAGGCACAAGCTGCAAAGAGATTCTTCGTAGGGCCGAGCTAGACGATTGCAGCTTCTCCTGCAATCGTGTCGCTGTACCATGAGTCCTGCGCTTCTTGCGAGGCTGCTCATCCGGTGACTGTGACCTAGCGTTCTTGCGGCTCTTCCAGAGAATCCGCTCCAGAATGGCGATATTCTGTACCAGGGCCCATCTTCTCTCACCATCGCGATTGTGAACGCGCAGACCGAAGAGGTTCACCCTAAAGTAATCACCTGGCAGCCTAGAGACGAATGTGAGGTCATCCAGTTGAAGTTGCGATCTCATGTTTCGTCGGGAGTATTCTAGCCACAGAGATTCGATGAGATCTTCAATTTCCTTCTGAATTGCTTCATTTTCTCCATGACAAACAAGACGTTCGAGGTGTAGGTGGACGATGAAGATTGTCTTGAGCATCTCATCTCTGACTGAGTTCAGCATCTCATCCTGAGAAACAGTCCTAGCTTGCCACCAGTGACTGATCAGTGGCACGAGGTCTCTGGCCAAGTTGCTGGCCTGCGTGATGTCGTCCGTTTGGATCCCGGTCAGGAGGAGGTTGATCGAGGCAAAGGTTAGTTGAATGACCTGACTTAGTCCAAGGTGACGCAGTTGCAGGATTTGCGTGAGTATTTTGGATAAATCTCGTGCCCTTTGCCCGAGCGGCGCGTTTGGCGGAAGAAGGAGAAGATAGACGCAGTGGAGGAGGTCCTGGACGGTGCCACGATGGATCTGTCCCGGTATTCTTTGACTTGCATTGGTGCTTCTGCCAGTAGAGAATCCCATCGATGCCGTACCCGGTGCCGGAGAGGCACGAGAGCCAGAGTCACGATCCCGGTCAGCATTCTCGAGGTAGCGTTCCAGGGCGTCGATACAAAAATCGACACAGGCAAGCCAACCGTCGGCGCCCAACGTGGCAAGGTGCTCGACATTGGGCTGGTGGGAAAGCAGCGCTACAAGGGCCCTTACGTAGTCCTTCAGCAGCGGCTCAACATACGCCTCATCGCCATGCCCAGGTCCAGGTCCGGGAAGACTCTGCGTGATATGGTCGACGAGGGCAAGCATGGTCTTCCGCTTTAGCTTAGCACCCCCATGGCTGACAGCGACCCGGACGGCCTCGGCACATTTTGCCAGCCGTGCCCCTGCCGACGCTGCCGTCGTCTTCTTTCCTCCGAAATAGCCCTGTTTTTCGTGTATCACACATCGAAATACTTTCTCGAAAATGCGATGATAATGCTTGTCGCCAAGTACAGAGAGGCTTGCCGTTTTCCCTTTTTTGTCCAACAGGAATATCAGATCTATTGATTGTCAGCCTTTTACCTTATCATTGGGGCTGCTCGGTATCGGGTTCCAAGGAGGACGACACAGGTGTTCGACAAGTCAGAGATCTCGGACTAAGAAAAGAGGCGATTTCGGAGAACTGGGGCCAGGAAAACAACGAGGGAGATGAAGAGATGACAACTCACCATCCAGACCTGTCGTACGCTCTTTGAGATTGCCTCCAGATATCGCATCTAACATCGGATGTAAGTTGCCGGACCAGGCATATGAGGGGGTCGACTGACCTAGAGCGACATTGACGGTGATTTCGCCCGTCTTGATCTTTGGAGGCGCCATCCTTATTGTTATCGAGCAGCTCCGCTGGCTAACATGGCGAGTTTTGGCGTCTGATGTTGTGGTCAGCGTGCTATGGAGAAAAATAATATTTAAAAAAGAAACAACACTTAAGAAAGAGATTTGTGGAATCGCGAAGTGTATTAGACAGGAGCGGACACTGGAGGCTGATGACGGAAGGAGAGGCACCTCCCAGGGGAAGTTGGGATTTGTCTCGTACTCCCAAATGCCACGGACGTACCTTAATATCTACGGGTACCTAGTCTGAGTAGTATGGGACTTCAGGCTTCCACTCGTCCGGTGCATCAGTCAGTAAGGCCGTAGGCAAGTTTGACGCGGTAATGAAATCGGGTATGCGGCGGTTGCGCAAACGGAGCTTCAAGCTGCCAGCACTGTCACTGGCACTGACAGGTCCAAGACCAAGGAATATGGCGTATTAGGGTGTGGCTAAGCTACGGAAAGCTGCTCCCCGATGCTTTGAATCCCCTCCTTCATGTAATTGTAAGGGTGGGACAGTTTTCAAGGCAATGTTACTGGTATGTACACCTGGGGATTGCAAGGTCAGACGCGGCAATTCACAGCCTGAATGCAATCAACACAGCTCTCTCCGAAGCTCCCCAAGCTCTTGTCTTTCCGCAGTTCCCTACCTGCCAAAAAAACGCGGCAGAAACCCCACCACCTGCCATACATGGACTAGCTCGGTACGTATCTTGTTGACTCCGGCGCGGAATATAGGTGAATCCCGAGAATTTTCTTGACACAGCAACCAGAAGGCGCATCGATTGGACCAGCACAAGCCCCGACCAGCGCAGGGTGCGCGCTTACAGCAAGGCTAAGGACCTCCCTCCACTAGTGGACGGACACTGCACCTGAGGTGATGCGTGTAAGGTCCAACCTCTGAAGCGATCCACTCTAAAATTCCCGGCATCTCGAAAAGCATCGCCTGCGTCGACAGCCACGACCAAACAATTGAGCATAACCCCGTCGCTACCCGCCAACGCGACCGATTCGCGGCCTCTTCCCAGCCCATGACACTACCAGTTCTCGAGGCCATGCAATAGCGCGCCCAATCCCTCAAAATGGCCGAAGTAACCACCCTCGATGCGCTGCAGCTTTTCCACCGCGACCTAGCTGCCGTTCGCAATGGACGTCCCGAAGGCGTCGAGTCCTTGGACAACCCCGAGATCCAAGCCTTATTCGAAAGGGAGCTCGAGAAAACTTGGCAAAGGCCTCAGAGAGATGAGAAGAGTCGGCAGGCAGTCAAGTCCGGTTAGTCAACAGCTTGCAAACACGTCGATTCGACTTGGACACTGACCCAACGTGATGCGCCAGGCAAGATTGTCATCGACGAAGAAGAATACGCCCTCAACGAGGAGTTCCAGCAGATCGTGCTCAACCTTGCCGATGAGGCCGAGATCAACGAAATCGAAGCGACGCGATGTCTCCTCGACGCAAAAGACGACCCCGCCAGCCTAGGCCGCTCGTTGCTCGAGTGCGGGCTGATTCGAGTTCATCAACAACGCAAATACACCCTCGATATTGTACGGCTGATGATGGAGATTGACGCATTGGACGAGGAAGACGTTGAACCTGAGATTCTTAACGTGGTGCAGATGTGTTTGTCGGCGACTGTTTTCCAGAACCTACCGGGCGAAACTGCGTCCTCACAAAAAAGACTGCTACCGAGGTGTATGTCGGCGATGCAAGACGTCAGGGCATGGCTTCAGAAGATCGCCGACAAGATGACGGCGGCGGCCGTACTGATTAACGGCAGAGGCGGCCAGGTCCCGGAGGAGATGGAGACGATCGAGTTCTCTCGTGTCAGCCTATATCAGCAACACGAGATTCTTGCCGTCATCCTCTGCCGCACAATTGAGAAGCGAGAGGCCGAGGTTGGAGACTTTAAGGCTTTTTTGCAGCATCTGAGAAATGCCGACAAATACGACGTTCTGCTTGGTAAAAACCACTCATCCCTTTGGATATTGTTCTTTGCTGACGGACCTAGCCCATCTTTTCCCCGCGTTGGGTGCATACATTACGCTTTATGGCTCGACTGAAGGTACATCGAACCTGAGCATGGCCAGAGAGCTCAATCCGATCATCTGTCCGCAGAACGATGAGAGCGCCTGGCGCTTGGTCTACCTACAGGCAGCGGTCAAGGCTTGGTGGCTAGCCGAGTATAGCGGATGGTATCTGGACGACTCGCTTCTCGGCGGCTTGGAAGGTGTGGATTTGGATCAAGGTGAGTCCTATGGCGTACATTTGCCGATTCAGGGCTAACGGATGTTTAGAGGATCGACAGAGGTCCAAGCAATTTCTGGAGGCGTTGAAAGATGGTGCTTTCGACTTCATCCTCTCCATTGCTGCAGATGTCAAGACTCCTGAATGGGTCGACCCTTCGAGGATTACCATGCGCAACTGGCTTCAACGAAAAGCCCCCCCGCTAATCTCGGACTCAATTGCCTTTGCCGAATACTTTCAAGCGTTACTAATGAACCAACTGGAGGTTTTCGTTGACGCTTTCATTTCCAACCTTCCCGACGTTCTCAGGAAGCTTCGCGTTGAAGAAGACGAGCAACGTCAACTCAGCCAGACACACGAACAAGACTTAGACCTGGAGCGCTTCCTAGTCGTCATAGCCTACGCATATGAAGGCCGTCCAGATGCTGCGATGAACTTCTGGTCGGACCCCGACAGCAATCTGGCGGGCTTCATGCATTGGGCGTCACGAAGAGCCTCAACGCCACTCGTCAGCTCGTTCTGCGAGATGTTGCAGGCCATTTCTGGGAACGATGAGTGCGCGACGGCTGCTCACGACTTTTTGCTGGATGAAGGACACCATGCTTCGGGTAAGATGAGGCGGTCGCAGTCCCTTACCTGGCATCAAATCTTCAGGGAGCTTGTCTTCTTCTCAAACAAGATTAGGGAAAAGGCTACGACCCCGCAGATCTCATCGACGTATCGACCCGGCCGTCCCAGCAGCGACCAGGCCGAAGCCGAGCCGGAGTCCACGATGATGCTTCAATCATACCTGCGGCTCATCACCAAGCTTGCTTCAGAGAGCGAGACCGCTAGACAATTCCTTCTCAAGGAGCCCAGCTTCAACCTGGTCGAGATGCTCTTCCAGCTTGCCAGCAGTCCTGTTCCGGCAGACCTGCGAGCAGGCACCTTTATGGCATTACGTGCATTGATCTCCCGGAAATCACAAGAGGAGGCCAACATCATGTGGCAGTGTTTGGAGGCTTGGATGAACGGCGCTTACATTGTAACACCAAGTCAGCACCGTTCGCCTCAAAGCTCTCCAGTTGTGTCTATGGACACAGTCAGCGACGATATATGCCACGGTTTTGACGAGCCTCATGCCTTTATCCAGCTTTTGATCGCGCTCATCACGCCACCTGAGGACAGCAGCTCTCTCAACGACTCGCTGCCCTTCCCCGAGAACCTTGGCTCAGCTAACCGCATGCCTGGTATCGAAATCTACGTTGACACTGTTTTGGGCAAGGTGTTTGCAAATAAAGCCAACGAAGTCAACGACATCAACCAGCTGAGAATGCTGCGCTTGAGCTGTCTCGAGTTTGCGGCTACCTGTCTCTCGACGTTTAACGAAAATCTGATTGTCATCGCAAACGAGACCAACATTCCCATTGACTCGGCAATGGCAGCGACGGACTTGGCAACCTATGTCAAGCTGCATCCTTTCGCCCGAGTCATGGAATGGATGTTCAACGACAAGGTCATTGCGGCCCTCGCCCAGACCATCCATCAGGACGCGGTGGATGTCGGCAACGCACCGCCCGATTCGCCAGTCATCCTGGGTATCCTCAGAGCTGTCGAGGTCATCTCGAAGGTCCTGGATCTCCAGGCGACCTTCCTCGATCTTGTCCGTCCTCTGATCAAAATGCAATCTAACCACCGGCGCCCCCCTGTTGCCAACGCCGCGTACGCTTCTTTCGAAGACGGCCTGGTTGGCCATCTAGGTCTTGTGGTTGACTTGGGAAACTACTGTGGTCTCGGCCACCCTGAAGTAACTCTCTCCTGTCTGAGGTTATTGCAAAAGATGACGACGTCGTTCAAGATCACATCAGCATGGTCATCTACACCTGGTCGCAAGAGCCACCGCAACAAGGCTATTGTCGCGCTCGAGGCAAATGGAGAACATGAGACCATAGCCCGGTCGCTGGCCGCAGAACTAATGACGCCTCTTGATTGGGGACGAGAAGCCGAGTCGCCCGGCTATCTTACCAAAACGTACATTCTCGACTTTCTCTCCAGCTGCCTGGCGGCAAGCCCAAACAAGCCTACGATTGCTCATCTTCTGTTGGGCTTCCACTGTGGCGTTGACTCGCTATCTATAGAACCCAACGGAACTTTTGCCGCCAGGACATCAATCTTCCACAACATGTTGAGGTTGCTTTTGGACACACCATTTGGCGATGCCCAAGGCATGCGGCATTGGCTTGTGTCTTTGAAGAGCAAGTGTATGTACATCCTAAGGGTCTTGTGGACATCACCTTTGTCAGCCCCGTTTGTCATCGATGAACTCCGAGACAACGACGTCCTATTTCACTTCCTGCTGCGTGAGGTGGTTATCCAGCCCCAGTTGCCGTGGGAAAACCAAGACATCAACGCTCCCGATTTTCCACTCACCGAAGGCGCTCCAACGTTTATCGAGTTTCTTGCTCTGCGCAGTATGAGCTTGGAGTACATCGCGATGGAGCTCTGCAGCATATCGCAGAGTCGGATGCCGTCCCTCAAACGACGGATATTCGAAGCCCTCAACGGCCAGATCGTGGGCGAGAACAACGAGCCTATGCCTATCCCGACCGTGTTCGACTTGTACGACTTTTCACTGCCCGAGGGCATTTGGGACGAGTCACTCCCTGCCCTTCAGTTTTACAAGGACCTTGATCTCAGTAGTTGTCTCGAGGAGGACGACCACGGAAACGCCATCTATAACATCGACCGAGCGAGGGAGATTCTGCTACTGAAACGGAGTGAAAGAAGACATGACGGCGTCCTCCTCACGGCGCAAGACTTTGCCACTGTGGAACGGGAAGAGACGATGATAATCAACTACCTAATCTTCACTAATCGACAAAGGCGGATAGCATCACAAGGTCTCGGTGTCCTAAAGACATGGACAAGTCTCCTCCTCGTCATGGTCGCATCGAACGAGTTCAAGGGCACGACTGAGGCTTCGTTCTACTTGCAAGCGCTGCAAGCCATCCTGCCCGGCCTCGAGGCGTCGGCGTTTGAGCGGCCAGAGGAAGCTATGGAGCTTGCCAAGTTGGCCAGGGTTCTTCTCTTCAAGCTCGACTTGAGCTCGAGGCCTTCGCTGGATCGGGAGAGCCAGGCCATCGGCAGCCTCGTGAGCGACAAGCTTTACCAGTTGTTCCAGGTCTGCCTGCAAGCCATCGGCAAGTGGACTGGCTCGTCAGACCTCCGAGCAATCTACTACAGCATCTGCTACCGTTACCTGACGGGCATGGTAGACCAAGGACTGCTCGTCGCCGGGCGGCAGAAGACGCTCAAGACGATCCAGGTATATGGCGAGAGGCTCATCAACGTCATTTGCGACGACGCCTACAGCAGCGACGCCGCATGCCAGACTGCCGCCTTCGTCCTCCTCAACGTGCTGGTCAATCTGGGACGACAAGAAGACGACCCGCACATTGTCGAAACGCTCAACCGGCTCAACTTCATTGGCATACTGGTCGACTCCCTACGGACCATCCTGCATGACTGGGCCGAGGTTGTCCACACGGGCAACACAGCGCAGGAGACCTACGTGGCGGCCAAGTTTGCACTGCTTCTGCAGCTCGCGCAGACCAAGCCTGGCGCCAAGTACATCCTGCACGCGAACCTCTTCCGGTCCATCGAGGCCTCTGGCCTCTTCGCGGCGGACCCGGAATTGCAGATCGACCCCACAAACCCTAAGGCCCTGGAGAAGCACTATGAACTGCTCGCCAAGGTCACGCAGGTCGTCAGCGCGGCCATCGTCAGCCGCGGCTCCAGCA
This sequence comes from Colletotrichum spaethianum, assembly GCF_022836535.1. Lineage (NCBI taxonomy): Eukaryota > Fungi > Ascomycota > Sordariomycetes > Glomerellales > Glomerellaceae > Colletotrichum > Colletotrichum spaethianum. The sequence goes on from NW_026054830.1 coordinate 108,869, forward strand.
ACGTGCTCCAGGGGCGCAGGTTCCTCACGGAGCACCGCATGCTGGTGACGCATACCCTCAAGCGCAGCGCGGGCATCGGCACGGTCGAAGGAGAGGGTGTCTTGGAGGAGCGCATCGAGGAGTTGGCCGAGGGCTTCATGGTCCTGATCGCCGCGACTGGTTTCCTCGAGGTAAGTCCTACACCGGAGCGCTGTTTACTACTTTTGCAATGGCCCTTTGCTGACAGATTTGCGCAGTTTGAGAACGAGGTGATGCCGGAGCCCAAGAAGCAGGGTCCTGTTTTGTTCACTTGAGGAACTAGGCGGAGAGACGTGCAAGGATACGATGGCGATGATAATCAGCGGAAGAATACAAAGAGAAGAGACAGAGGAGAAGACCTAATCAGCGTCGATGTCATCTGTGCATAGAACCAGGCGTTCGGGAGAGGTGAAGGGCCGGAAAGGAAACGGGGCACTGACCGGAAGGTCAAACCTAGTCTCGAGTGGGGATACGATCCCCCCGGAGAAAACATGCATTGAATAAAGTACTGTGGATTTGCCACAACCAACTCCCACGCGGGACCGGTCGCAAAATCACCAGTCGGAGCAGGCGGTTTCTTGGAGGACGAGCTTTCCATACAAGCCTGATCTCACTCGCCCGGCCATGGGGGGTTGCTTCGGATCCCCGATGAGAGACATCCGCGAGGAAACACCACGCAGGCACGTAGACAAACACGTGAGCCGACCTTGTCCCCTTGAATTGGAATGATTCGTCTATGTCCATGCTACGGCACAGACGCCACTGCCTCTACTACCCTCGCTCCTATGAATGCAATGCTGGCTGAACGGGTATCACAAAAAATCATTGCCTGGTCCCCTTGGTCTCCCCCCAACGCACTGAAAATGCCGAAAATGTCCCCGAGTGCCTGTGCCTCCCTCCTTGTTCGCCATAAAGTAAACGTCTAGTCCGTGGCGAATCCGCCCCAGGCCCCGAACATGTGTCTCGTGAGAACGGTGCGCGGCTCACGCCCGTTGCTTGCCCTTGCGGCTAGCCGTCATCAGCTTGAGCTCCAGGGGCCAGAACCCCTTGGTCTTGGCTGTGTAGTCGTTCCGGTCCTTGGTCTCGACCTTTTGTCGGCAGATCGGGCACTTGTTCTTCGTCGCGTCAACGTTCAGCGCTGAGTGGAGGCACTCGGAACAGAAGAGGTGACCTAGCAGTGTCAGTACGTCGGCAAAAAAATGACCTGAAGACCATACGTACCACAGTGGGTTACTGTCAACGCAGTTACGTCGTCCATGCAAATGACACACTGAAAGGCCGAAATCTTTACTCTGTTGTCCTCCTTGGGCACCTTCAGATTCTCTGGCACCTCGTTTGCGTCGGCAAGATCGATAACGTCCTCGTCCTTCTCCTTGCCCTTCTTCGTATCGACCTTGTCTTCGCCAAAAATGTCGTCGTCGGGACCCAGAACGCTGGGCGTCGTTGTTCGGTTGCGTGCGGCCTGAGGCTGTGACGTCCGTCGTCGTTTGGGGGCGGCGGTTCCTCTAGCAGGGGCAGACGAAGGGGCCGCCCGCTTTCGCGTGGCGGGAGCCACCATCTCCTCTGGCTCGGGGTCGTGGTCAGAGCTGAGGATCGTGGAGGCTCTCCGGCGTGTCTGGACAGGCATCGTGACCTCGGGTTCGTCGTCCGAGCTTACGAAAAGCGACTCTTCGACCTCGTTGTTGTGGTACACGGGATGTGACGTTGGTTCTCGTACTGCTGCTGTCGCCGCAGCGTTCGTGTCCTGGCTGGCGTATCTTGCCGGGCGGTTTGGTCGCAGGGTCGTGCCAGAAGCGTGGCGATGTGGTGCGTCCTGACTCTGAGCCAGATTCGTTTGCTGAGTGACCGTAGAGGCCTGCGTGAATCGGGGATATGAGGACGGCGAGGAGAAGTTCCCGTCGGCTAGCGCGGAGAGGTACTCGTCACTGATCGGTTCGTGGTTGGGTGTCTGCGGGGCGCCGTTCTGGAGTAGCGCAGTTGCGTCGAAGGGATGGGAATCCAGGTTGGCGGCAAAGTCTGAGAAGGACGGCAGCGCTTGTTGGTACTGGGTGCTGTCCGGTGTAAAACTCCCCCAAAGGTTTTCGATGTGGTGTTGGTGTTGGTGTTGGTGCGTGTGAGTGGCGTTTCGAGGCCCCGAAGCGGATGTGGGCTCGGAATCGTCGTCGAGTTCGATGGGTGTTTGACTGCTATTGCCTCGTGCAGCAACTTGGTCTGACCCGGGAAGGCTGTTGACCGGTCGGCCTGGGGCGGAAGAAGCGCTTGTTCGTGTCGGCTGCGGCAGAGGAGGCGTAGGTAGAAACGGGATAAGGCCCGGCATGGGAGGTAGGAGGAAGCGCCGATTGTCTTTTGCGTGCGAAGAAGTGATTCAATTGTTAGAATCAAGAAGTGTCCGGGTCAAGGGGCAGCAGGGTGAGTTTAAGAGAAAAAAAAATTAGGCAGATCAGCCTGTAGATTGCCGCAAAGAAAAAAGAATTAATTACCAGACAAGTATCCAGGGTAGGGAGATTGAAGGTCGACAACGGGATCCTTGGCCATGTCGACGTTGCGAAGGGAAAGAGACGGAGGGGAGCGAGGAAGGCGGGATGACGGATGAACGTCGCCAGTGTCGTCGTTTCGGGGTTTAGGCGCGAGTTCGGGGATTGAGGCGACTTGGTGCAGTGGTAGTGGAGTTTGGAGGGCAAACCAGAGGGCAGGTGTGCTCTTCTTAGTGTCCGTACCACAACGGCGGCAGTTGGGGCACTTGATGATGAATCAGGCTCGCCAGCCGTTCAGTCACCCAGGTCTGCTGGTGGCAGCTGACGCTTTCTTATGGTTCACGACCTTTTCTTATGGACCGCTGGAGGGGGAGAAACAGATTCCCTTTGATCTGTTCGTGCCTCGGGTTTCCCGATCGCGACAAGTGGCAGGCGTGGCGCTTTGGGATCTTGGTTGCTTGGGGAGGGGTGGGATGAAATACGACACGAAAAAGCAATGAGACGACACCAAGCGCTTCTGCTTCCCTAAGTGTATGTATCCATCCCTGTGTCTGCACCGCACTGCATCTTGGGTGCTCCCGGCGTCACACAATACGGCTGAATGCAGCACCAAATATTACTTGGGCTCGTTTCTTGTCTGCAACAGACGGTTCTAGTCTGGTGGCTTTCGTCCGAACTATGATGGCTAACTCGCTGGGCAAAGTCAAGTGTGCAGCTGGCTGGGACCATATCAACAAGTGCTACAGAAGCGACTGCTAATGCCGCCATCAGAACCGAGCATCATGTGTACATTGATGCCCGGGTCTGGTCCAGTCGTACAAACATGCGGTTGCCACACGCGACGCAAACGTGTCGAACATATACTCCAACTACCTATCTGTGCTGTCAAAGTATACATGATAGCAATATGATGGATCGGAAATGTTTCTGTGTTACAGAGGACAAGCAATCGACAGGCGCTCGACTCAGCCTCTGCAGTCCGGACTATGACGGCTTTGTGCAGCTTCCAGACGCACTTGGAAACTGGACGATAATTTCAACTTGGCGGTGCTTTCGACTAGGTGTCTGGAAAAAAGAAACCCTGCAAGGCACCTTAGCCTAGAAGGTATTCCGCATAAAGACCCCCGACGGCCCCGGAAGCGCTTGACCCACAACACCGACAGCGTCGGGTGCCATCGGCCGTTAGCCGGAAACTGCCTCTCTTGTTCCTACACACCTTACATGCACCCAATCCAATGAATAGTATTGTCGATGAAAGCGATGTCTCACAAAGGACGCAAGAGTTATTACGATGCCGAAGGATCTTTCGAGACGATGTAACTTCATTCGCAAGCCTTCAGAGGGGAAGTTCGCTGCTTTCACGCGGCCACTGCTGTCCCAAATTCGAAGGTGTAAGGACGGCCAAATCTTTCCAGAGCCCAAGCGGACGGGAGACCCTTAAAAGGTGGATACGGCCCGGTAAGGTGAGCAAAGCAGGCAAACTCAAGCTCGCCGATTGGCTGACCATCCCTGCTACAGCACAAGGACCCAAGCTAACGCGCCCCGCCCCTCTTCTGCCCCTATCGCGACGCCTATCAAAGTGGTGACGGCAACTCTCTTTTTTTCCACGCCGCTCCTCATCCATCTTCGTCATCGTACTCGCCCTCGGCTTTTGCGACTTACAGTATTCACCGCGTATTCAAGGATATGTTTTGCGAGCGCGCATCCTCGATAATTCATTAGCGCTCGCATCCTGCGACATGCCGCACGATCGACCAAGACGATGGTCGAAATCGCAAACCAGGCCCTGAGGGGTTCCACTGCGAGCTTCGTCCGCCTAGCCCGACACCATGCTTCTCGTCGCCTTGCCTGGCGGTCCCATGTTCGGTGGCAGTCTGCAACCACAGCAGCGGCCGCGAATGCTGAGAGCACCAAGGAGCGACAACACAGTCTAAACCGTATGCGCACTGCGCCCGTCTCGTCAGTCCTGGGGCTCATTGCTAACGATCACAGTCTCGTCGCAGTCGCGCTACAACGACATTGGCGTCCAGCACCTCAGCGCCCATGTTTACAAACAGATATTCCCCGACGGAAACACACCGCCGCCTCCCGAGCTCGTAGAACTAGCCAGAGACCACTTGCGCCGGCACGACTTGCTCGGCAAGAACACCGACAACAACGATCCCATCGCGTTCGACCTCCCCGATCTTCAAGGACGAACCCTAGACGAGCACTTCCACAAGCTTGCGGTGAACTCTGCCGAACCGTACCTATCTCTAGCAAAACAGTTTGCGAGGGCCAACACGCCACCGAAGCCGCGGAAATGGGTTCGTCGCAGTGGATGGACAAAATACTATCCCGACGGCAGGACAGAGGCCGTCGATGCGCCCGCCGATTCCATGTTATGTTTTGACACAGAGGTTATGTGGAAGGAGAGTTCATTTGCTGTCATGGCTTGCGCCTCGAGCCCGACGGCGTGGTATGCCTGGCTGTCGCCTTGGCTGCTGGGTAAGTCCGAAACGGACCGGCACCTGATTCCGTTGGGCGACCCAACGAAAGAGCGCGTGATAGTAGGGCATAACATCGGGTATGATCGAGCGAGAATATTGGAAGAGTACGACGTGAAGCAAACGCGCAACTCCTTCATGGACACCATGTCGCTTCACGTGGCTGTAAACGGCATGTGCTCGCAGCAAAGACCTACGTGGATGAAGCACAAGAAGAGCCGAGAACTGCGAGACAAGATTGCGAGCCAAACCGACGACGTACAGCTGGCGGAGCTGCTGGGAAACAGCGCTATGCGGCAGGAAGAGGAGGAGCTTTGGGTGGACCGGAGTTCGGTCAACTCGCTTCGCGACGTGGCCAAGTTCCATCTCGACGTCACCATCGACAAGGCCGTGCGCGACGAGTTTGGCACGCTTGATCGAGCGGGCGTGTTGAGCAAGCTGGACAACCTCCTGGACTACTGTGCTGCAGATGTCGCCATTACTCACCGGGTGTACCAGATCGTCTTCCCCAACTTCCTCGACACCTGCCCTCATCCCGTCAGCTTTGCGGCGTTGCGACATCTTTCGTCGGTCATCCTGCCTGTCAACAAGACCTGGGACGCTTACATCCACAATGCCGAGGCCACCTACCGTGAGCTGTCCGATGCCGTCCAGGAGCGTCTGATCGGGCTTACCGAACAGGCCCTCGCAATCAAGGACGACCCGGAAAAATGGGGCAACGATCCATGGTTAAAGCAGCTGGATTGGTCTGGTCAAGAAATCAAAATGGTCAAGGGCAAGAAGAAGAATGACCCGCCACGGCCGGCAGCGAGGCAGAAGAAGCCCGGTATGCCGCAATGGTATAAAGACCTATTCCCGAAAAACGACTCTCCCATCAACATCACAGTACGGACTCGTATCGCTCCGATACTACTCAAGCTCTCGTGGGATAACCACCCCTTGTTCTGGTCAGACAAGTACGGTTGGACGTTCAGAGTGGCACAGGACGAAGCAGCAGACTACCAACAGAAGCAGATGATCGAGTGCGACTTCTCAGACTCTGAGAGCGACGCCGCGCTGCAGAAAGAAGATGGTGTCTTTTTCAAGCTGCCACACAAGGATGGTCCCACGGCACGTTGTGTCAACCCCATGGCCAAGGGATACTTGTCCTATTTCGAAAAGGGCACTCTGTCTTCGGAGTACTCTTACGCCAAGGAGGCCTTGGAAATGAATGCGTCGTGTTCATACTGGATCAGTGCCCGCGACCGCATCATGTCACAGATGGTTGTGTACGAGAACGACATTCCAGGTAACAGCAAGGAGGCGAGCTCCAGGAAGGAGAAAGACCCGGAACAGTTGCAGGGGTACATCCTACCCCAGATCATCCCTATGGGGACCATTACGAGGAGAGCAGTGGAGAACACGTGGCTTACCGCGAGCAATGCGAAGAAGAACAGAGTCGGATCGGAGCTCAAATCAATGGTCAGGGCGCCGCCGGGCTACTGCTTTGTCGGAGCTGATGTTGATTCGGAAGAGCTGTGGATCGCGAGTTTGGTTGGAGACGCAACGTTCAAGCTCCACGGTGGTAACGCCATTGGATTCATGACCCTAGAGGGCACAAAGGCCGCCGGCACAGATCTGCATTCGCGGACGGCAGGTATCCTGGGCATCACGAGAAACGATGCCAAGGTCTTCAACTACGGCCGCATCTACGGCGCCGGGCTCAAGTTTGCCGGCCAGCTGCTCAGGCAGTTCAACCCCAACTTGTCCGACAAGGAGACGAACGAGACTGCTGCGAGGCTGTACGCCAAAACGAAGGGCACCAAGACCAACAGGTCGGCACTGAGCAAGCGGCCGTTCTGGCGCGGCGGGACAGAATCATTTGTCTTCAACAAACTGGAAGAGTTTGCGGCCCAGGAGCGACCGCGAACGTTTGTGCTCGGTGCGGGCATCACGGAGGCCTTGATGCGCCGGTTCATCAACCAGAACGGCTACCTGACGTCGCGCATCAACTGGGCTATCCAGTCCTCGGGCGTTGACTACCTCCACCTCCTAATCGTAGGCATGGATTACCTCACCCGGCGGTTCAACATCGAGGCTCGTCTCGCCATTACCGTCCATGACGAAATCCGATACCTCGTCAAGGACCACGACAAGTACCGTGCCGCCATGGCACTCCAGGTAGCAAACCTCTGGACAAGAGCGATGTTTGCCCAGCAGGTGGGCATCAACGACCTGCCGCAGTCGGTGGCGTATTTCTCCGCCATCGACATTGATCACGTCCTCCGCAAGGAAGTCGACATGGACTGTGTGACACCAAGCCACAAGACGGCCATCCCCCCGGGAGAGAGCCTCGACATCACCGCGCTCCTCGCCAAAGGGGCCGAGGCGCGTCTAGACCCGTCCATCGTGCCTGACCCGGCGTACGCGCCCAAGCTCGACGGGATCGAGTACGCGCCGCGCACACCCGTCATGGACACGCTCGAGGACTCGACATCGGCCGACCCTCATTTCCTCAAGGCGCAGATCGTGGGCACCGAGATGGAGCTGAACCAGGTGCTCAAGGACAGGAGACAGTCGCTCAAGGCGCAGGAGGAGAAGAAGTCCCGCGCGCCCAGGCCGAAGAAGGAACGCAGCGTGCTGCCGTACCAGTCCGACGCAAAGCTGGTCCCGACCATGACGGTGTCGGACGCGTTCGGCCACAACAAGTTTGGCTCGCGATTCGAAACCAAGAACCGGTGGACGACGTGGCAGAAGGAAAAGGGCGCTGGTCGGTTTGGACCTAGCTCGCGGATCTAGTGTAAGACGGCGACGGAAAGGGGATGTACGATGTTTGTAAACGCCTAGACGGCACTCTGTTTTTGTATGTATTATCCACTCTGGGTGGCTCAAAAAGGGCAAGGCTTGGATGAAGGGGACATGCTGGTGTTGTACTGGGACAGGCGCTTTTTCATACTTGGGGACTGAGGGTGGTAGGGTATTGATTCCCAACTGTTCTATGCTTCGTGTAATACCAATCTTCACAAACCGCTCACTCGCGCCAAGGTTTCTCAAACTCCGGTTACTGACGTGGTGTGTCGCAGAACCAGAGCAGCAATGCGTCCGTCGAGGCTAAACTATTGCTTCCAGAGCAGTGCTTTCTAAAACCAATCACTGCACAGACGTGCACCTGACTCCCTTCGTTTTAAGTGGACCTTTTGAAATCATGAGGCATGTGCCGACTTATTGTCGGAGGTGCGGGACCCCGGCTCGGCGGTGGCAACCCCGGCAGGTCCGGCTTAGCTCGAAGTCGCAGTTGACGTCCGTCTGCTTGGGTACACATCACCACATTTGTTTCCGAGTTCTCAAAGGTGCTTCGCAGCTTGTTATTGTCAAAGTCACGCAAATGAAATATTGGGTGCAAAACTCATCAAAGTAAACCATCTTGGTCGCAGATCAAACCAGATACAACGCCAAATGCCAGCCAACAGTCCCCCTTTTTCTGGAAAGCACGCCCTCACGACGCATGAACGACGTCCCGGAAACGACAGAAACCCCGCACCGTGTGTACACATTCCCCTTTGTCCTCGCCCCAGACCAACCGGCGGCGAACCCAGCTTAGTTCTTCTTGAGCTTCAACACGACCCACGCCGCGATCCTGTACCCGGCAATGATCGCGAACATGATGCCCACGTTCCTCCCAAAGTGGTCCTCGGTGTAGCCGTACGTGTCCAGCACGCCCTGCCCCGCAATCTTGCACTCCGCCGCCAGCGGCGTCTGGTACATGCACTGACACCCGCCGCCACAGGTGTACGTCCTCTCGGCGAACTCGTTCTGCATCATGCCCTCGAAGACGTACTTCTGGTAGTCCCAGTAGTGGAAGACGTACTTGTAAAAGGCGTTGAGGATGGTCGGTGAGACCATGAAGCCGTTGACGCTCATCCACAGGCCGTTGGCGAAGGCGACGAGCGCCAGGCTCACGACGAAGCTCGGGAACAGCGAGGTGAAGAGGACGACGAGGCTCTCGGCGGCGAGGAGGTCGAGGAACAGCCAGAGGACCCAGACGAAGAAGGCCTCGGCGGCGGGGCGAAAGTTGGACAGCCAGTACGAGATGACGGAGAAGATGAGGGCGATGAGGAAGAGGTACGGCAGGCCGATGAGAAAGTTGGAGACGAGCAGCGCCGTGGCGCCGTAGAGGCCGTTGTGGTGCTCCTTGACGTACTGGCTGCGGTCCTCGAGGAACGCCGGGACGTAGGCGACGGCCATGAAGGACATGAAGGCGCCGCCAAAGAAGATGGCGTTGGTTAGCGGGATGATGGACGCCTGGTCCGTCGACAGGCGCACCCACACCGTGCCCATCATGATGGCGAGCCCCGTGTACATGGCGAACCGGATGCCGTACGCCACGACGTCGCGGTAGCTCTTGACGAAGCTGCGGTGCAGAAGCGTGCCCACCAGGCTCGCCAGGCCGGGCTTCGCCTCGGCCTCGCCGACCACGACGGCGTCGCTGTGCTGCTCGGCGCCGACGATGGCGGCGCGCAAATCCCGGGCCGGCTGTGAGCCGTTCCACGCCGCGTGCATGGCCTCGAGACGCGCCGCGGCCTCGCGCTTGTCGCGGACGAAGTCGGTGTTGACCACCTCGAGGACGTGCTCGGCCGGGTTCACCTGCAGCGGGATCGGCATGCCCAGGGCCTCGTAGTAGGGAACCACGGCGTCGACGGCGCCAAAGTAGTGCGTCTTCCCTGCGGAGAGGAGGAGCAGCTTGTCAAAGAGGTTAAAGGTTGACGTCGAGGGTTGGTGGATGGAGGCGATGACGATGAGCTGCGGTGGTTAGCACTGCGCTGTTTCCCGATGCCGAGGCAAAACGTGTCGACTTACATTGCTCCGCTTGGCCACCGTCTTGAGGTAGCTAATCACCTCGAAGCTGGCCGCTGAGTCGAGCCCGCTCGTCGGCTCGTCCAGGAACATGATCTTGGGGCTCGTGATGAGCTGGCTGGCGACGCCGACGCGCCGCTTCTGCCCGCCCGAGATGCCCTTGCGGATGGGCGTGCCGATGATGGTGTCGGCCTGGTCCTCGAGGCCGAAGGCGCTCAGCAGGCCGTCGACGCGCGCGATGCGCTCCTTGGCGGCCAGCGAGGAGGACGCGAGGCGCGAGGTGAAGAGCAGCGTCTCGCGGACGGTCAGGGACCCGATGAGGGCGTCCTCCTGCTCGACGAAGCAGCTGATGCGCCGGAAGTCGGAGCGCGAGGGCTTCACGCCGTTGACGAGGACGGAGCCGCCGACCGAGGAGGCGTTGGTCGGGCGGCCGGCGAGCACGTTGAGGAGGGTCGTCTTGCCGCAGCCCGAGGGGCCCATGAGGGCGCAGATCTCGCCTAGACGCGCGTGTTAGTCAAGGGAGGGGCGCGCTGGGATACACCCGAGGTGCAAGAGGACTCACCCGCTTCGACAAGGCCGTCGACGTGGTCAACAATCTTCTTTGGCTGCTTCGTCTCCCTGTCCTTGACGGTGACCTCGACGCCGTCCCACGAGACGTTGTGCACTGTGGCGTTGAATAGGTGGGCGTCTGCGGCGCCCATCTCGGCGTCGTGGCCAAAGAAGCTATGCTCGTCGCACTGCGTTGGCTTGATGCCCTCCTTCTTCGCCCTTGCGACGTAGTTGTCGTGATTCGCCATGGCTGCGTCGTGTGTATGGGTGTGTCTTTCTCTTCACCGCTGACCAACGGGACTGCAAGAATACACGAGTTTCGATATTGATATGTACCAAGCCAGAAAAAAGATGCCAACGTGTGTAATAGCCACCAGAAGCCGCCCACCTATTGCAAGAAGGAGCTACATTGATTTTATCTACCCGCTCTTCACTTACACCGACATCCGCCCAGGCATGCAAAGCCAGACCCGCCCGGCTGGCCCAGCTGCGGCGACCTGCTCCCTCTGCTTTTGCTTTTGACTGTGATCGCATGGTGGCATTTGAGGCTGAACTAGATAGCCTACAGCGCTGCCGGGCTAGAGGAGCGGGCTGGCAAGGGTAGTAGTCGGCGACCATCATGTCCCATGCCTACTAGTCCCCGTGGGCCAACGAAAAGTCCCCGGGGCAGGGGTGCGGCGCAGGGCTGTGGGCAGGGGGGGCCACAGGTGCCGTACCGGCGTACCTCGTCCAACATGTCCGGCCCACTCTGGGCACACGTTCTACTGCATGTAGTCATCATCCCCATTGGGACGTGAACCACACGCGCTTACCGGGTCGGTCTGGCCGGCCCCGACGCGGGAGCCTCTCTTCAGCAAGCTCGCGCCACGCAACGACCTGGGGGCCGTGACGAAGGAGGAATACTCCCGATGAAGCGTCCGTTCTGGGATGTTCTTCCCCGACGGTTAGGACGCGAGGAATGTTCCAAGCCGCGCCGAGTGGGTGTGATGCTGTCGCCGTCGTGGGCGTCAAACGGTCTGGACTGTGCGGCGGCTGTCCTTTTCGTCTTCCGTACCTCCATGAAAGCCATGCCGCCCTTCGCATTGAAGATTGACATGTCACATCCCACCGATAGCCGGAGGGAACAATGGGCCAATTTCCAAACTCTAGATGCGAGGAAGCAAATGGTGGAGAGCCATCGAATGGTCCCCGAGATGGAGGCAGTTCAGACGGCGTAATGGACGCTGAGGAGTGGCGTGACCCAAGGGTTCCCACCTCCCCATCTCCGCATGGCCCGCGTCACACAAACACACAGACACACGGACACACGCCCCTTGGCAAGCGGTGCGCGTACCCGGGTTGTGCGCCAACGGTTCCCCCCTACTCTCATTGCTGAGACGGTTGGACGACGGGAGGCCATCTCCAGCGCAAGCGAACGGTGGGCCTCTTCTTTGCATCAAAGGGCTCGTTTCGGGCTTGCCTGGGGCAGACTGGCAGATGAACCGTTCCCGCCGCATGCGCCTCGTCGCCAGCGTCGCTGTATCAGAAAGCGACTGCCTTTCCGCTGGTGACATTTACAAGTCAATCAATCTATCACACAGTCGGATCGCCATCGTCCCGAGCCTCGTGGGAGTCTATAGGTTGCTCTCGATAGTAATCTTCACCGAACCAACGACCGGCGAGAAGGTTACCACGGGCGGTGGGGGGTGGGGAGACGATTGGCTTGCCCGTCAAAGAGCCACGCGTGCTACGATTCGACGACACGATGATCAGTCTATTGCACTGCGCATAGAGACCACGCTCGAAGCGAAGCCGTAGGCCTCTTCTGGATGGCGAACAAGGGTCTCAGAGACGCCGGTTGAAACGCATGTGCAACCTCAAAGCTATGAGAGGGAAGAAAATAAAAAGATCACAATATACGGCCTCCACGTGGCAACGTCCATGCCGGCCACTTACACGGCCCTCGACGATCAGCCCGATTGGGTCAGTAGGTATTCGTAAAGGACAATGCGAACTAACCCAGATAATTGGGGGGGGGGGGGGGGCATCAGGGCATCCTTGCATTCGACATGCCGCGACGCCACGCCGCTTCATCCCGTGGTGAACGACGCAGGCTTTGCCCGTCGAGGTACCCAAGTCGTTGCCTGGACCGGGTCGAACCTGTCCTGTCCCCATCCCGGCCCGGTGACCTGGTCTTGGCCTGGTGGGATCTCGGGACCGCTAATGTGTCGCTTGGGTTCAGTGTCGATAAGTTAAAGTGCCGCCGCAGCGTCCAGAGTCTGGCCCCTCCTCGCACGATGAGTGCCCACTGAACAGGGTCGAGACGCGGCGTGGCGTTGGGGAAAATCGACGGCGCCAAGGACGCCCTCGAAGTCGACGGTGCCACGAGGGTCGCCGAGCTGGGCGGGCTGCCGATCTAGCAGAGCGGGTGCTTTAGCTCGAGGTAGCAAACGGCTAGTCGCATGCTTAGCGTGGGTGTGAAGAAAACCTCGATAACTTCAGCCTCGTTGTTTTCTACAGAATGCCGCCGCTGCCGCCTGAGACTAGTAAAGATGTTGGATTTCACCTTGCCGGCACCCAACACACATGCAATGAGAACTGCGGACGTATCATTCAGGGTTCAGGAATCGGCAGTCTCTGCTGCCGCGTGTATAATTCATGAGCAGAAATGTACCGCCGGGCCCTAGATATAAACATAGCAAGTTCGTCTTTACTGAGAAAGAACCGAAATAAGAATAAACATGCGCAAGACGCCTCCCGTTGCCCGTGTTTGTACGAGCTGGTATATCGCTAACCAAAGCAGCCAACCGAAATGAACCACGCCAAACCCTGCTTTCCTCTCTCTTTATCAAGTGCCATCACAGGCCCCCAGTACTCATCGCCGGGTTTACCTCTCCGTATCGAGTGAGGTGCAGGCTTCACACGCATACCCGACGGCAGTGCCGAGTCTACCCGGTAAGGTTGTCGAGAGGGGGCATTGGGATCCCGCCCAGCCCCGTCTCGATGTCGTTCATGATCGTCTCGTCCGCCGCGATGCTGTTCATCACTTCCTCCTGGGTGAACCCCTGCCAGTAGGACGGGTTGATCTGCGACGACTTCTTTGACCGGTAGACCTCCTGCGCAACCGCCTTGACCTGGTTCAAGGCGTTCTCCGCCGCCTTCCACACGGCCGAGAGCTTGTTGAGAGCCCCAATGTTGAGGCGGATCTGTTGCCGAAGCTCGTCGTCGTCGTGGGGGATGAAGAACAGGGCCCACTTGCTCAGGTGGACAATGGACGAGAGCGTCACGACGCAGGTGAAGAAGTGCGTGTGGGACGTCAGAGGAACGCGGTGGGTGATCATCTTGCTGATCTCGGCAGCCGAAGTCACGGTGTGGGTTGTGTGAGAGTTGAACAGGTCGCCGGTCGGGACTGGCCGGTGCGGCGCGCATGACGTGACGGAGCGCGTGGGGGACGAGTCCAGCTGTGAGTGCGGCTGGTGAAGCATGATGGATGTTCTGTTCCACGTCAGTCTGGCACGCCTCAAGACGCACACGAGGGAAGGCCGTACGCATTGGTCATCATGTTGGCCTGGAAAATCATCTCGTCCGGCTGAAGCTTCTGGTCCAGTGCATTCTTCTTGGACGCCGGGAGGTGGAGCCTCCAGTTGGTCAAGAGGGCCTCGATGCGCGCCAGGTTCTCGTCGTCTGGCCCGTAGATTGGCGGGACGCGCATGAGCTTGCCTAGGTTGCGCCCGGCGAGGATACGATACGCAAACGACGAGAACTGCCTATCCTCGCCCGAGAAGTCTTGGTCTTCCAAGTCCGTAAGAGTCATGGGCTGCGGAATGTTCTAAAGCACAACGTTAGCGACTGGCCGTGGGGGATGGCGTTGTAGCATGTACTCACCCCAGACAGATACTGATGCTCTTCGCACGGAAGGGCGGCATCGGCGGGCACGTCAAAGAGAAGAAAGTTGGTCTGGCGATGGACCCCCGCCACCATGCCATCCACAACGAACAAGTCCCACCACGTCCTCCGCCAGCTCTCCTCGAGCACCGGGATGCCGCGGCCGTACTGCGTCGCGTATTCGCGCGTGTTGAGCCCGAGCTCGAGAGCGACGCGCTCGGCGTCGCCAAGAAGCTCCCGAGCCTTCTCCTGCTCACAGCCGCCGTCCAGCCCGACGATCAAGAGAATCAAGGCCTGGACAAAGAAGCCATCCCTTCTCGTCGTAGGGTCCTGCACCAGGCGCAGGGCCTCGTCCAGGAACGCGGCCCGCGCCGGCCTGGCCTCGAGGAACAGAGCGCCGATCCACCGCATCGCGGCCAGCATAGGCTCCACGTTCGTATCCCTCATGATACGGAGCAGCCATTCCTTGGGGAGGGCAAACGGGTGAGAGGCATGGAAGTGGTGATAGAACGAGTCGAGACACCGCTCGGCAAGGGTAGGCACGGGGACTTGCGCAGGGGCGCCAGTCTGGGGGAAGCCCAGGGCCAACTGGTTCGAGTTGAAGCCGGTGACGGCACCGAACGACCGGTACAGCTGCATGTTGGTGAAATTGGGCGTCGCTACAAATGTAGTGCCGGGCGTGCCCGGGAGCCCGGCGCCGCTGGAATTGAAGGCCACTGGGTTCTGCATGGCCGGGGACATTGAAGTGCCGTTGACGCCAAAGAGCATGGGACAGCTATCGCCTGCACCAATGGTGGACGTCGGGGACGAGGAGCGCGTCCTCTTGTTCGGGTTGGCGGCTTTGTTCCTCCTCGGGCCCTTGTAGCCGCGCCGCGAGGCGACGTAGATGCACTCAGACTGCGAGCTCAGGCACCGCGAGCAAGGGTTCTGGCCGTCGCACTTGAGGTGCTTCCCGCGCTGCAGCAATAGGGGGTTGGGTCAGCTCCAAGCACCGGTAGATGGGCGGCTCGCAGCGGGATGCTTGCGGCGGGCCAATCGGCATGGCCGTTTGGGACGCAGAACGACGGGCTAAGAAGGAGGAGTCACTTACGCAGCCGAGACACGCAGCGGGGACCGCAATGACTGGTTGAGCCTGGGAGCGGGAATCACTGGTCGCCAAAGAGGGTGCGTTCGGTGAGTCGCGGTCAGCTGGCGACTCCGAGTCGGGCACCACCCTCGAATGGTTCGGCGACCCGTTGCTGCGCGCGGTCCCCGGAGGAAGTGGGACTTCGGGCGCCAGCGAGGATTGCATGTCGACTGAGTGGCCGATTGCCATGGTGTGTCTGTCCCGAGCCGACGACCGGGAATGGGAAACTAGTGCTCGAATTCGCGCGACGAGTGCGTCGCGGCGAGACGGTGGTTTGCAGGAGGGAGAAGGCAGGAAATACTTGGTCGACGACAAAGAAGGTGCAGCCAGTGAATTAGGAGCGAATAACTCGTTTGTTACCGCCCGTCGCCCCCAAAAAATCGAGCAAACAAGGCCCGGGGCACGGATGCGATGGGATGAGCCTGTCAACGTATCCCGGTCTTGACCCTCTATGGAGTCCACACGAGCGAGCTGTGGGACGGGACGGCTGCCTGTTGCGTCGGTATCAAGTTCAACTGCGGTGGCTGAGGCTGGGAATGTGGGTATGCACCGTGTGCTAGGGGCCGTCTTTTAATAGTTGCCGTTCGTGTATTGTTGTTTGCTTGCTCTCTGTCTTTCTCTCTCTCTCCCAGCCTATCCTGAGTTGGTCGGTGCATGTGTCAATGTCTCTTGCGCTTGGATGGAGACCCACTGTTGGGGGGAGCGGTCCCGCGCCGTGTGGGGGGGGGGGGGGGGGGGGGGGGGGGGGGGGGGGGGGGGGGGGGGGGGGGGGGGGGTGACAGGCAGCAAGGAGGGTGTAGAGGATCCCAAAGGTAGATAATGATCGTCGCAATGTCCTTCACACCAGAAAGGGGATGTGACAGCCGCTTCGAAACCGTCGTGGCTTCTGATGACCAGATCGAGAGCTCCCAAACTTACTTATACAGGCTGGATAGCCGCCATGCGCCGTGCTTAGAAATGACTGTCGGTCCGGAATGACGGTCATCGGCTACCGTCTTACACCACCCAACATCGCCACGAGCGTCAGACAGTCGGTGCGCCCAAAGCTTGCCCAACTATCTTGGGATAAAGACACCGCCCGCGGGTGTCGGGCACCCTCTCTGGCCCGGCCGCGGGATGCCGCATCAGCCCTACGGGCGTTGGGCTAAGCGTGGTCGTTATGCTTGGCCCACGGTTGAGTTCCTGAGATGAGTTTCTGGGACGAGGTTCCGCGATTCGCGTGTACTGTGGTCTTATTGGGAGAGTTTCCAGAGCAGTTGGCCATGCGGAGGTTATCCTCGTCGAAAGGACCACGAAGCCCACGGACGCGCTAAATCCGTCCCGAGTTGCTCGAAGCCAGCAAGACGCGGAGATTCGTCCCAAGATGCTGCCCGCAGCCCGAGCGCGAGCGCTGTGGGGCGCAACGTTTCGAGCAGGGCCTAGAGTCGACATCGTTATTCTCGCACTCTCCGTCACTCCGACGTCCGTCAGATCGCCGTATGCGTCGAGACGAATACAGGAACCGTCCCGACGCCTCTGAGCTACGGCTGCCCCAGCCACACGTTCCATACCGTCTTGCCGCCGCGCGGTTGTCCCGCAAGGATGATGCCAACGTCTCAGGCTGAACAGCACTGGCGTCCTCGGGTCTGCTGTGCACCTGCCGCGGATGGACAAAAGGGAAATGTACGCGAGTGCGCTGTACTTGCCGTATTAGACATGGAATGTGTGCTCTCATTTGCTGGAAAAAGCAACCGGTCCGACCCATACCCGGTGCGGCACTCGGTCGGGGCCGACTGAGTGGGTCCCGAATGTCCGTTGGCCTAGGGGCGGGGAGAACATATCGAGTCTTGCCAAGCTTAAAAGGGGTTAATTCATATGAGCATCGTTCAATGGATTCCCGTAGATACATGTTCTCGTCCAGTAACGCGCACTAGCTATGTTGCTTTCTTGCCCACGAGGATGGGTGTTCCCGGGCTGACAACACTGCCGGAGGGCGTGTAATCTTCGTCACTACTGCGCCGGCCTGTGCGTCAGACACGAGCACTTTGATTTCCATCTTCATCGCTTCCAGGATCGCCACGGTTTGTTTGTTCTCGAGCACGTCCCCGACTTTGACCAGGACCTTCCAGACATTAGCATTCATGGGCGACTCGACCGTGACGGCGCCGGCTGATGCCGTGCCGTCGCCGCCGCCTTCGCTCTGGCTCGCCATCTCTGCCGCCTTGGCTTCGGTCCATTCGCCAAAGAGACGTTGTTCGAGCTCGCCCATCTCCCTGGCCGCTGCAATCTGTCGCTGCCGCCATTCCTGGTGCGCGGGATCCCGCGCTGCCTCATCGAATTTGGCAATGTACTCGTCCATGGCGAGGACCTCGTCAGTAATCTCGAAAACGTATCTTCCAGCCTCAAAGTCGCGCTCGGCTTGGTCAAATTCCTCCTTGGAGACCTCGCGGAACCTTACAATGTCAAAGTAATTAAACAGCCACGGCCGCGAAGGGGAGAAGCCGGGCCGAGTGCCCAGCATGTCCCACAGCCCCAGTGTGCGGCCCATCAGCTGGTACCCTCCTGGAGCGGCAACGGGATAGATTGCCAACAGGGAGCCACCCAGACCAATTGAACCGCTCGGCGTGTATGCGCGGTTGGGGTTGTACTTTTGGCCCGTAAAAACATACTTGGGGTCAAGTGGGAACAGGATTGGGGTTCCGACAAAGAAGCCCACGGCGACGGTGAGCCAGGGAGTCTTCACCAGGGAATCGAAGACTTGACGGCGAGTTTCCAAGGCGTTGTTCTTCCGCAGGTAATCAACGTTGTCTGGGAGGTAGGCGGCAGTCGGCCGGATGCTCTCCATGTACCGCTCCGTGGCTTCTTTGACTGTGGGATGATCCACGCATAGCGGGAGGCTGAGTTCGCGGACCGCCACTTTGATGCCTACGACTTCTTCAATACTCTCGTCGAGCTCCATTAAAGTTTGGAGAAGCTCTGACTGGTGCATTTCGAGCGGGTCGTAGTGCACAGTAAGCGTGGCGAGATTTGGCTCGCCGCGTACACCGACAAGACCCCGAGCCATGAGTTTCTCCTTGAGAACCCAAACGCATACAGTGTTTCGCAGGTCGGCGATCTGCTGGCCATACTCAACGATGATAGAGGTATCACCTCCTTGTCTATAAGTCGCGTGAGGATGGTCGCCATGGGACTGTGTCGTTTGTAGGATGGAGGTCGTTTTCCGAGGGCCGAACCTCGTCCCGGGAAACGCTACTTTAGTTGCTTTGCCGTCAACAAGAGCGGCCACAGATTCCAGGTACTCCTCATTTCTGCGGGTTATTTCCAAGGCATTCTCAAAGGTGACGAGCCGCAAGTGCAGAGCATCGCCCGGTTTCAGTTGGCCGACCTTCCACATTTCGGCCGAGCAGATGGTAACGGGGCAGGCAAATCCACCTAGATCAGGGCGATCGCGCGGGAAGATGACGGGATACTCTCCCGTCCAGTTGACGCCGCCGTTTGGGTACCCGTAGTCAAAGACATTCGATGGGTGGGACCCGCCTCCTCCGCCGGTAGTACGAGCCCACTTTAGTCGTGAGCCCTCCAGTCGAACTCCGCTGCGGCTGCTGTTGTGGCTGACGGTCCATGTGGAGTTGGTGATTGTCTCCATGCCCTCCGGGGTAAGTATATCTTCCGAGCCGTACGGACCGTTGAGGCAGTATATTTCAGAGACACCGTAGTCCGGAATTGCCCCTGGGGGTAACGAGAAGGCCGTGGCCGTGGCCGCCCACGAACCTGACTCTGGGGAGAGCGCGAGGATATCGTTAGTCTGCAGCTTTCGTCCTTGCAGGCCACCAAGGACAAGCTCCGGTGCTGTGGATTTGGAGCCAAGATAGAGCGGAATTTCAGGAAAGCCGCCCTTGACAGCAAGGTATGTCCGGAGACCTTCGCCGAAAACATTACCAATCTTGAGTGTTTGTCCCTGCTTCACGATGATACGAGACCACATTGGCCGTTGCTCGTCGTCGACAGCCACAGGCACTTGGGCACCGCAGACGGCCACAACGGCTGAGTCATGGAACATGAGCTCTGGGCCTGTCATGGTGATCTCGAGGAGCTCGACTTTTGGATCGTTACCAACGATGATGTTGGCGGCTCGGCTACTCAGATCGTCCATCGGGCCGCTGGGGGGCACCCCGTGTCCGACCGTTGTCCGCCCCGGGTAGTCCTGAACCGTGGTGAAGACACCGGGGCTGAGAACCTGTACAGCGCACACCTCCACTCGGAACGTGGCTAGGAAGTTTGTAAGGGTGCTGCCGTTGGTGAATGCGTCAGACCGCAAAACTTGCGACAAATACTGTAAGTTCGTTTGGGTGCCTTGCAAGGCCGTACTAGCTAGCGCCGCAAGCATCTTTTTCTGAGCACCGGCTCGACCGTCAGGGCTATGGACCATGACCTTGGCGAGTAATGGGTCGTAAAGAGGTGTGATTTGTTGGCCACTCTTCACCCACGTGTCGACGCGGACGCCATCCCCTTGCGGCCAGCTCACGTGCTGAAGGAGACCCGGACTAGGGGCAAAGTCGAGCAGAGGTACCTCTGCGTATACTCTTGCCTCGATGGCCGAACCATGCGGACGTGGCCGTTGGAAACTCTGTAGCTCGTCTGAAGGCATGCCCAACTGGCCCCCACGTTCGTGGTCGGCCTGATAAAGCATTAGGTGGACGAGATCCACTCCATAGCACATCTCGGTGATGCCATGCTCAACCTGCAGGCGTGTGTTCATCTCCAGGAAAAAGAAGTCGGCCGTCTCGTCGTCTACCAGAAACTCAACGGTGCCAGCACTTTTGTACTGGAGCTGTGAGGCGTAATCGACTGCTGCCTGCAGCATCTTCTCGCGTAGGCCAGGGTTTTGATCTACGAATGGGCTAGGGCATTCCTCAATCACCTTTTGGTGACGCCGTTGGAGTGAGCATTCCCTCTCCCCAAAAGCGACTACTGTAGCACCATTTCCAAAGACTTGCACCTCGACGTGTCGAGAGCGCGGATAGTACCTCTCCAAAAACACGCCGCTGTTCTTGAAGAGTGCGCCGGCTCGGCTCTCCACCGTAGCGAACGCCTTTGGAACGTCGTCGTCGTCGTGGCAAATTTGTAAGCCCATGCCGCCACCTCCTCCGGTGGCTTTCAACATGACGGGGAATCCGAGTTTTTTGGCACCCTCGATGGCCTCGTGTGCTGATGCTATGAGCGACGTCCCGGGGATCACAGGGACATTGACAGCTTCGGCGATGGACCTCGCCTCGTGCTTGAGGCCCATTGCCTTGATTGATGCCGACGAAGGCCCCACGAAGATGATGCCTGCGGCGGTGACGGCATCGGCAAAGTCGACGTTTTCGCTCAGAAACCCGTACCCGGGGAAAACGGCGTCAGCGCCTGTGCTTCGGCAGATGTCAAGAATGGCGTCGCTGTTGCAGTGGTCAGCGACATGATACGGCCCGTGGCACTTACACCGGAGATACTCACCCGTCAGTGTAGGTATCGTTACCCCGCAACGCGATTGCTTCATCCGCCAGCAGGGCGTGCAGTGACGTTGTGTCGGCATCGGTATAGACAGCGACACTATGGACGCCGAGCTCACGACAGGCCTTGATGCAGCGGACGGCGATCTCACCTCGGTTGGCCACCAAAACCTTCTTGATACTCCGGAGTGTTTTGGACTTCATGTTGCCGCTGGAAGTCAACAGTCTCAACAATGGGTTCGATCCGATGCCAATGGATGCATGGGGAGGAGGACTAGATAACCTAGAAGGTCGAATTATCTTCAGTGTATGAACCGCTTCCATCCGTTGGTCCGCACCATGGGCACTGGGAGGCACAACGCTCTTACACCGGGCCGGTGCCTATCCTCATTCAGACCCCATGTCTTTACCCCAACCGCCGATGTCCCAGAGGAGGGGTTACGGCCGCGACCATTGTCGTGTGAGAACAAGTTCAGTACAGTGGTAGCATTGCCGGGGAGCCGGTTCAAGATAACGGATCGCCGTTGAGGTGCATCAAAGTTTGTAGGGTGGAGGTTTGGTGTGGCTTGTTTCTGGCATCATGATTGACCAAGCCTCCTTCTCTTGACGTCGTTGCCAGACTAGGGGGGGCATCAAGCACCAATTACCCCGCATGGCGCTGAATGCTGGGGTTGCTACAGGTATCCACTGCTATCGCTATCCTCCCTGCCGGCGGGGTTCAGCGATAAGGACCACCTGATCCAACTGCGAAGCTTGTTCCCCAAAGGTCCGCTTCGTCTTGGAGTACCTAACCCCAACTGCCATGACAGAGCTACTCCAACTCTGTCCCATCTCCTACGTTGACCGTTGAACCGTTCTTTAACAGCCACCGTAGGACAGCCAGGCTGGGGCCGTTCGAGATCGAGACAAGATGCCTCCTCGCCACATACTTTCCCGCTTCCCATTGCGTCACTACTCGCGCCCTCTTTCTTCTTTCCGCAGGAAGCAACCTCTCTTTCAACCTTTCAGGATGGCTTCAGGACTCGCACGCAAATATGAGATCAATGCCGATATGGGCGAGGGCTTCGGCCGTTGGAAGATGGGTCCGGACGAGGAGTTGATGCCTTACCTCGACGCTGCCAACATTGCGTGCGGATTCCACGCCGGCGATCCAACCATTATGCTCAAGACCGTCCGCTTGTGTAAGAAGCACGGCGTCAAGGCCGGAGCACACCCCGGACTTCAGGACATGTTCGGCTTCGGCCGGAGGAAGATAGAGATCGACCCCAAGGACATGTACGCCATGGTGCTGTATCAAGTAGGCGCCCTCAAGGCCATACTGGACTCGGAAGGCGTCGAGATGTCCCACATCAAACCGCACGGCGAGCTCTTCTTCTACATGCAGAGGGACGAGGCCATCATGAGAGCCGTCTTGGAGGCGTGCGCCACCTTCGGAAACAACATCCCTGTCTACGCATCGCAAAACCCTGCCCAGGAAGCCATGTGCAAGGAGCTGGGCATCCCCTTTCAGGGGGAAGTCTACGTCGACATCGACTACTCTCCCGAGGGCAAGCTCATACCGGTGGCACAGTCCAAGGTAGCCACCCCAGAGCTGTGCTACGAGAGAGCCCTATCTGCATCGCTCGAGGATTCGGGGAAGGACAACAATGGCGGCGTCTTCAGCTTCGGGTTCGAGGGCAGACCATTCAGCATCTGCGTTCATTCCGATCATCCGACAGTTCTTCAGAATGTGACAGGAGTACGCAAGGCGGTCGATGAGGCGAACAGGCAAAGGTTTCCTTCTGAATCCAAATGAAGATTGTACAGGGACGAAACACAAGTTATTTTGGCGGGTTGCCTTGGATGATTGACAAAAGGAAAGCGGTGGTGTATGCTACAACAAAGAGACGGTAGTAATAAGAGACGGGAAATGCAACCAACCTGCGGGCAGATGCCAGGTGTAGGGTGCCAGCTGGCCGGTGCCAAGCATCCATCTGCCGACGTCCATTGATCGGGGGTCGGGCTACCCAACAGATGCACATCATGCATGCAGACAAGCTTCTGTGGCGGGACATACGCACCAAAAGAAATGCACGAAATTCGACTCAATCTAGTAACACACAACTCGGCACTTGAACCTGTCAGCCTCCGCCTTCACCAGATCCTGCCATACTAGTCCACTCGAAGCTATTGATCACCCCCGTCACTGTGATGGATCCCGTTTCGGTCGCTGGCTTAGCCATCGGTGTTGCATCGATTGGACTGCAAGTCTACACCGGTTGCGTGCAAGGTACTGATCCGTGGTTGTCGCTGCATCATGCACTTGAATATTAAGCGGGCTCAGGTATTCAGATGCTCGTTACAGCCAAGAACTTTCCCAATGATTGCAAATTCCTCAATTTGAGATTGCGGATGG
This sequence comes from Colletotrichum spaethianum, assembly GCF_022836535.1. Taxonomy (NCBI): domain Eukaryota; kingdom Fungi; phylum Ascomycota; class Sordariomycetes; order Glomerellales; family Glomerellaceae; genus Colletotrichum; species Colletotrichum spaethianum. Next base: position 132,085 of record NW_026054830.1, read on the forward strand.
AGCAGCAGAGGCTGTTTGCTTGGAGCGAGACGTCCGGCCTCCTCGACCTGGATGGGAACCAAAAGGAGAAGATCCTCAACACCAACACATTCATGCTCCACCGAACCACAGTCCTCGATCTCTTGGTTCAGGTCCAATGCTTGTTTAAGGAGTTTGAGGAACACCAGCGCCGCAACGAACGACTGAAGCCGGCGCCCGACCAGGATGCAATCCTCGAACACCCCGAGAAGGACGCTGCTGACGCCAATTTCCCGTTGCCAGAGAAACGAAGGGACTTCATCAAGCGAGCCATGGGCAAGCTGAAGAGTGAGTCGCGAGAGAAGTTTCTCAGGCTAAGCTGGGTCTCCTTCGACAAGGGCGCGTTCGAGGTCCTTCTGTCCCGGTTTGCTGCCCTGAACGACAACATGACCGACATCTTGGACGCCCGCATGCAAGTAGAGATCCGTGACACAGTGCAAGATACCAACCGAGGGGTCTTGCAGCTGCATCATCGCATCGCAGATCTGGGCCGGCTTGTGATGGCTCTGAACCTGAAATTAGAAAACAATGCGCCAGTGAACATCTCGTCCATGTCCAAGGCTCAGCGGGCAAAGAACGCGGACGGGCTGGAGCTGCTTGCCAAACTAGCCAAGTTCAAAGCGTTCAACGAATCGATGGAGTCAGAGAAGCAGCGGCCGTGGGACGATGCAACGGCCATGTCGTTGGAGCTGGGGAAGCCGGCGCAACGCGACAAGCTTATCCTGGACAGAGAAACGATCACACTGTTGGACGAAGAGTCCGAGGAGTTTGACCAACCGAGGTGCGAGGCGAACCTTCGCACCGCTGACGGATCCAACAAGAGAGTATGGATAGAGTGGAAGGAATACGATCGCCAGAAAGCCGGCGACGAATCGCCACCAAGAAGGGTCATCATTGAGAGGGTAGGCAAGCTCGCCGCTCTACTGCATCACAGTCCAAAACCTGAGGCCTTCCGAACACTGCATTGCCTTGGCTTCTTCGACAAGTTGGGGCCTGACAATGACGCGTCGGAAGATGACAGCTTAGACCGGAAGCTCGGCCTTGTGTTTGAGCGGCCCAATAACAACGAGGTACATCCGTCCCTGCCTCCAGTATCACTTCGCGAGCTCTTCCAAATCGAGCGAAAGCCTCGGGTTACGGAGAGAATCAAGCTGGCACACGCCATCAGTAGCTGTCTCCTGTATCTTCACGCCGTGAACTGGCTCCACAAGGGGCTGCGCAGCCACAACATTGTCTTCTTTCGAACCAAGAGCGGCCGCGTCAACTACGCGGAGCCATACTTGACGGGGTTTGACTATTCCCGTCCCGCCCGGAGTGACGAGGCGACAGACATACCCCAAGACGATGCCGAGTACAACCTGTACCGCCATCCTCAGGTACAGCTGATGAACCCCGCCGAGAGGGAGCGGTTCAAGAAGAGCTTCGACATCTACAGTCTCGGTGTGCTCTTTGCCGAGATCGCCCATTGGGCACCGGTAGACAGGGTGCTCGGTTATGACATCATTCGGAGGCCCAGTCTCGCCTTGAAGGTCAGGGACGCTCTACTTGTCGAAGACCGCATCGCCGAGCTCGGCGCCAACATGGGGGAGATGTTCGAGGAGGCGGCCCGGAAGTGCATCGCGGGCGGAGAGAGTCTGGGGTTGGCGGATGGTGACGATGAGACCAAAGACAGCGTAGCCGCACAACTTTCGATGCGGTTCTACGAGGATGTGGTGAAGAAGCTGGATGGCGTTCGCGTTTAGGCTGGTCTCTGAACTCAAAATCAGCACCCGTGGGTCAGGTTCTTAGAAGCCGATGCGCGTTCATTCGGAGTCTCGAAACAAGATCAGACTGTGTGGTCAACATTTACCAGACAAATCGAATGGCCTTTAACTGATAGCTTGAGACTCATGGGTTAGGAACAGGTCTCTTCCCTCCTCCAGGACTCTGCGCCATTCAGACCCGCACCTCTTCCAGAGCGCCACCCTGTTCGTAACCAAGAGTTCGGTTCGGGGCCGTCGATGTGTATACCAAGATTCATTGAACGTTCTGGAAAACACTTTTCTGAAAGCTCTGAACTCTATCTATACCAACGACATATGGTCAAAGCCAGATCACCTATGATCGGATGTCTTAACCTGATATGACTAGGTTTCTGACATGTAACGTTCGGAGACAGCGCCAGTGCGCTACTTCACTAAGGCAGCCTCTTGTAAGGCATAGTTGTGAGGGTGGTGGGCCAGCGGCTGTGAGCACCCATTGCGGCTGGTTGCACAAGCGTGGCGGCATCGCTTCGTTGGGTGCATCATCAGCTGATTGTCACTTGACAAGAAGGCGATAAGGCGTTCCTGGCGCTCGTGCCTGGTATCATCCTAATCTTCTGACGCTATAGGTATCCACAGGTGGGCTGCCTTAAAAAGCATGGAGACATCCAGGCACAAGTGGTAGTGTATTTCTTCAATGCTTGACTTTCATAGTGGAAGCTGGGAGGATGCCGATATCTACTTTATCAAACAGTGAAGAGTTTCGTGCCAGGAGAGAAGCTGCAACTCCCATGTCTCAAAATGCACTGCATAAGGATGGACTTCGTGTTATATCCGCATCGATTTCATAGAGCCAGGCGTCCCCTACTGTGTTACTTGCGCGCCAGCCCATCGAGAACATTGTGGAAAGTTGCCCAGCGAGGACGACGGCCGGCTTGAGCCATATCCCAAGGCGCTTATACTGCAACGGGCTGCATTCCGCCCCCCAGGACTACGTGTATCAGAAATCCACCCGATGATGTACATCTGAGGGATATGAGGTCGAGAACGCTATCTCAAGAATGCGCTTTCTATGAGTCTGAAAGAAGCCTCTCCTTTATAGTCGTTCTCCGGGAATCCATGCTTGGTAGTGAGACGTAGTACTTGGGATGATGCAGACTCGCACTGGGTTGGGACCGAGTCGCACTGAAGAAGACAACGGCCAGCCTTCGGTTCGTTAGTCGTAGGCTGGCGGTCGCACTCACTGCCCTCGCCTTGCCTATATTTGGAACAGCGCCAGGGCGACGCTATGTTTTCCGACTCGGTCGGTTATACAGGTGTTCGGATCACCCTACCCAGTCCCATACGTGTCGCCGTCATCTTCCTAAGATTCGTCAAAAGCAAGCGCCGCAGCATCATACCCTAGCGGCAGAGAACGCACCACATTGATGGGAAACTCGTTGCGGCAGCTTGGATGGGTGGCTATGATGATAATTCGTGTTCTAGTGAAACTGATAGGTGGAAGATTGTGATGCTGCAGGTTGTTACGATAAGGCTGGATTAGTATGTGTTGGCTATGCTTATAGGCTAAGTTAGCCTGATTTCCTAATCTTTCTGCGACTAGTGTAAAGGAGTATTGTAAATATATAAGCTATGACCAAGGAAATTTGCTTAGATGACTATTTTCTCTGGGCGCTTGTTGGCATTGTACTTGGCACGAGCTGCGATAAATAGATTATAGGTAGTCTTGTGGGTACTTAATGGTGGGTGTTAGTGGGCTGCTGTATGAACGCTGATGAGGCTATAGCGCTTTTTAAGGCGTTGAGAAATAAGAATGTTGTTATTGATAATAAAGTGCCTGTTACCGTTGACGCGAAGTCCTGAACGGTATACTGGAGACTTGGACGATTTTGATGGAGCACATAAGGCAAGAGGATAATACGGCATACTGGCTCCTGCTCACCCTTGCGTATGTCCATAATCGAAAGATTCCGGAAGGTTTTATTAAGGCAGCAGCGCAAGCAGGCTTTAGCGACAGACAAAGCCAGAGTATTACCAGCTCTATCACGGAGAGTTAGTATGAGATACATGGATGACTTCGTCAGAAGTGAAAGAACGAAGAACTAGCTGTGCATTTTACAGCTGATAACTCTCTAATGCAAAACGCAAAAGCAATACACGGCCCGAGTAACAACTATCAGCTATTCTTGAGCCTTCTGCTATGTGACACGCCGCTTAGTACTCTGGAGGTAACCAAGGTATATTGTGAGATTTGTTCTTAATCTATGCGCCGTGCCGTGAGAGCACATGATGCCAATCATCAGGCCTTGACTTGATTTTGGGATGTCCACTCGAACACGCTTTTTAAGCTGATTAGGCCCTCCAGCGCTCGCTGGCACTGGCCCGTGGCCGGGTCCCAGAGCTTGACGATCTTGTCCTCAGAGGCTGATGCGAGCTGACGCTCATCTGGCGAGAACGCCACTGGCCTGACTGAGCCGCTGTGACCCTCTAGCGTCTGCTGGCACTGGCCCGTGGTCATGTCCCAGAGCTTGACAGTGTTATCGTCGGAGGTCGATGCGAGCTGTCGCCCATCCAGTGAGAAGACCACCACGTCGACCGAGGCGTCGTGGCCCTCCAGCGTCTGCAGACATGGGTTGCAGTTTGCGTCTATCTGTGTATCACAGTAACCCAGGCTGGTGCTTCTGCGTCGAACAGATCTCTTACTACATTTCCTTTAGGACTGAACATAAGAGCTGAGCTGTAAATTTGAGGGGACAGTTGCTATCTAAGGAAGCGTAAGGGACCGAAGCCTTACCATCCTCCTTGGGGCAGCCAAGCCTTTGAACTGTCTCTCAATACACTGCATCCACAAAAGTCCCACCGTCCTCGTCATCACTAATCTCCGAATCGAAGACTTCAACAACGATGGACTCGCCTTCGCCATCACTCCTTTCCAGATCGGCGTCATTGGTAGCGCTAAACCACTCCTCATTGTCACTCATCTCCGAATCGATCTCCCCAACAACGCCAGACCAGTCTACTGGGAATCTTCTGTACTCAACAAGATTAGGCTTGAATACAACCACTGAGACTTCAGATGAGACATCGCTCATGACTGAACCATCACTCATGACTGAACCATCGCTCATGACTGAACCATCGCGAAAGTATCCTGGGAACCCTGAGTAGGTGTTGGTGTCGTGATCTCTTCCTCTCCATACCTTTTCCTCTAGTGTCTTTTTCACATCATCCCGGACGTTTTCGGTGAGTTTCTCCAAGAGATGCCGACTCTTGTCATCCAAGTTTGTCTCATAGATGCGTGGTAGACACCAGTTGGGGTAGAGGTTCAGGTGAGATCTCCGTACCTGCACCCGGTCGGGGTGGGCACTAAAGTAGTAATGGCAGAGTCTGCAAGTAGGCTTGCTGCTGCCGATATACCTCCAGTCGTTCCAATATTTCTGAGGATACTCGGCGCTTTTGGTCAAAATATAGTCGTGGACAAGGACCTCGGCATGAACGTATGGCTTGAAGGAACGCTTGCTGATTTGCCCCTGAATTCCGTTTTCCAGGCCGAATTTTAACATTTCTTCAACATGCGGGGCGTACAATTCACGCTCACAATCGTCCACAATAATGTTGTTGATAATAGAACCGGCGGTCAGCGATGATCGCGAAACGGGTTTGGCGATGGGAGTGCTTGATGGGATCGGAACGACTTTAAAATCTTGAAAGAGTTTCGGAAAACGCTCAGCTGCTCCCGTGATAGCATTCGCCGCATGGCGAAAAGACAGAAGGCGTCCTAGGTAGTGACGCAACTCACACCATACCTCCGAGCTCATCAGTTCTCCATCTTTGGCATTCTGCATGATGGCTGTGTCGATGGCGGTGCCCTTTGATGCATATATGGCCTTGATGAGCTTCTCGCAATCGCTGAGGACTTCAAACGGTGCCAATGTTAGCAATATGTTCCGTAAACCCTCGAGCATATACTTACACCTGTCCTTGCTTCCACTGCCGATTATATCTGTCGGAAATTCGGTCTTCTTCTTGAGATTCTTGAGTTCTGATCTGACGTCTTCTTTATCTGAACAGAAAGGCAAAGGTAGCGTAGAGTTTGCAGCGGTCGTTCGCCGTCTGTCCAAATCCTCAATACATGCGTTGAGATAAAAACACAGCTTGTCCAGATAAACTCTAATCCGGCCCAAGTTGAACCATAAAATCATCCACAGGACCTTTTTGTTCAGGGCCTTCTTCCCAATTCGAGGCGATGTGTTGCCAGCCAGATTGAGAAGAGACGTTGCAAACTCTTGGGTCTCCGACAATTCGTTGTCGTCTCTGAGATTTGACCCAAAAACAAACTCCGGGCCCTCAGGACTATCAAGAACAGAAAATGAGGTAATTGTTTCGTAGCCCTGTTCGCTGTTGCACGTTTGTGCTAGCTTGTTGATGAAGTAATGAAATGCCTCCTTCTGTGTCGATAGGGCATTAACCTCGATCTCTGTCGATTCCCTGAAGAGATCTGAGCGGCGTTGACAGGACTTTTGAAGGGCATACTCAAGGATGACGGGCTCAAAAAATAGCCGTTGAGGGGTTGGCTTGACAGAAGTAAGCATTGCGTGGTTTGCCATGTTTGCTGAGATTCTTGGTTGTCGTCTGACGTTGAAAAAGATCACGAAATTGTTGAAAACTCTCGAAATGATAAAATCCAAGGATATACCAAGAGGATTCCTCGAAGTTGCAAGTGGCAGACTCTGAACAGAAGGGGTATTTATAGGAACGTATGAGTTGGAGGCCTCTTCTCAGCGGAGCTGACTTCTTTACATCTACATTCCTCACAGTGAGACCTAAATCTTTGAACGGAGATGTTTCAGCTTACCTTCTGAAAGACTTCCGCGCACGCATATGCGAATTCCGATGTTGCCAAGTCAGTTACTCGCTAGGTGAGGTCATCTCCGCTAACCAACCAAGAGGCGTCTGGCCACTGCCTCGCGCGAGATACATGTAAGCCACTTCCTCCAACACTGGCGGCCGGAGACCCACATATGCATACTCAGGTGACGCTGTTGGTTGAGATGTAAAGTATTCGTCGCCAATGCTGGTGGCCGTGGTCTATTCTTTTTTGAGAAAAGCAGGCTGCGCAATATGATACTATGGAGAATGGCGAGGCATATCGTCAGGCATCCTTACGTATATCGGATTTGGAGGCAAAGTTAGCGGCCGCGGTCTAGTACTTTTGGAACGGAGTCCATCGCACCTCTTCATGATGGAAGGAGATGCTGAAGTACACAATCAGACATATTGCGGGATGATGCCGTTTGGTGGATGATGGATTTTAGTGTCTTGGGCATCATTGCATAATGTCAAAGTGCAACTCTGCATGGAAACGAAGCGAAAATTGAAGAAACAGATTCTCAGAAGACCTAGAGTATTGAGGTTAGCCAGCCTTGTCCATTTTGCTCCATTGGACGGAGTTGGATCGTTTGTGGAAAATGTTTCAGCGTCTTAGTAATACGCTGCATTTAGTGACCAAGAAGAAAGGCAGGCGGAAAAAAGCATTCTCAACGATAAATCCGGGGTACCATTGGCAGAAAGTATATGAAGGCAGTGAAATCACATCTCGTTGCAAGATAATCCTCGCCTCCATCCTTATATTCCTGTTCCTCTTCCACACTCTTGACATTCTAGATCCACAAGCATGTAAATGGCGCTTTGGCATTTCACCCTTGCAATCTCCTGACCGCAGCTCCTCAAATCACTCATCACCTCGATACAGAATACAGTCACAGCAGCCCTTTGTCTGCCTTTCGAGTGGGTATTGATCAGCCCAGCTTGCAAAGGGGCCTTCACTGGGGAAAATTGTCTAAGGACAAGGGCAAACGAGAGTGTTCTTTCTGGCTGAACGCTTTCAATGCACTTGACTTTGAAAGGTCTGTCTACGCTAAGAGCCCCCATCCATCGGTCTTTCTAAACATTTAACAGATAATCAGGGTTTCAGTCAATTTTCTGCCTGCTTAGTCCCGAACCACACCATGTCGCGCGAGTCGGAATCGAAAAGGCGGACTGATCCTACACACAACTACGCCGGCGATGCAAGTGATACTGGATGGTACTACTCTGGAGTGGAGCAGTATATTAACGGTGACTATGTTGATTGGAATGCCGCGATAGTCCATTCACCATTTGACTACGCAGCAGCAGCCCCGAGCATCAGCGGGCCAATCTATGACTCAACTCCATACTTCTTGGAAACGACGCCCGCAGAACATTAGGCTTTCAGTGGTGTACCGTCGTTTTCCGGAAGCTATGCCCATGATCTCCCACAGCAAGGTTATTTGGGCGAAGTAGACTTGTGGGGACAGACCCAAGCTGTTATACCTCTCCTACCGGACAGCACCGTCTTTGCTACTGACCCACCCTCTGTCACCAACCATGACCTGTGCGAAACGGATCTTCAATTCAACTACGCCCCATCTCAACAGCAGCCCTCCCAGGGAAGTTATGTGTGCATAGTATGCCCGAGAAGTTTCAGGATTCCAAGTGACCTCACGTAAGTTTCTATCGTTCTCCCTCCGGCTAGAGCAAAGCCTGACTGTTGACTTCCAGGAAGCACTTGAAGGTTCATGAAAGACCCGAGAAGTGTCAAGCCTTGGACTGTGATTATCAGGTCGCTGACAGAAGGGAGCTACATCGGCATATCAGGACTTGGCATCCGCGCCAGATGGAGGACTTTGGCGTCGAGAAAGAATCGGCTGAGTGCCCGAAATGTGGATCAACCTTCACGCGGAAAGACGGCCTCAAACGCCATCTGAATAAGGAACGTTGCCCTCGAGGATAACTTCTTGAAGATGAGTGTGATTATTCATGTGCTTTGATGTCATCCATAGTTTACTCTTTCTTTTCAATCGATCTGCTAAACAACACCTTCAAAATACTATCTGGAAGCTTAGCTATGTTGTGTGAAAATGAGCTACTTGTCAGTGAAGTACCAACCATATTGAGGGGGACTGGACCTCCGATGCACGCTCGTGGATTGACGTGGGGTGTATGTTGGGCATCAGGGATGGGGGCGCCTCCAGTTCAAGTCGCAGAGGAATCGCGGGTGTATGGCAGAATTGCTGGCGCCATGCGTTCATGTCCGTCCCAATCGAATCGTCTTGCAACGCAGATGCTTCAGCCAGGCGAAACATGTCTGGCGTTTTGGTCAACGATCTACCGGCAGTATACCAGCCGCTTTGTGATTTATACTATTGTCGCCATTTGTGAGACTAGAATGGCGAAGGAAGCCAGGAAAGAGCGCTGTTACAAAGCTATTCAGCAAGAAGCTATCACCAAGATATATAATTCTCTAATTAGATAGGCTAATACTAAAACTCTTATATAAGCTAACACTCTTGCCCTGAGAATTATATAATTTCAAATTAATACCTATGTTTAATGCCTAAGCTAGAAAAGCCCTACGGTGGGCGGCTGGCCCAGGTGGGATACACGTCACTTTACGAACTACCTACCGCCACTAATCCATCTGATTCCCTAAGTAACCTTGAACAGAAATCACCACTCCAACACCATCCCACAAACGTCCTCTCCCCGATAACTTCAACACAATGAATGCACCGACACCTCGAATGCCGCAGTTTTTCGACGTGGTGCAACCTTACCTCAAAAACGGAGACAGGGATTACTTGGCGCAGGTTTTACAACACTGGAGTCCCGCAATCGACCCAAGCCACCACATCGGTGAGGCCCTACACAAAGCCATATTCCGAAATGACGAGACTGCAGTTCGGATGATACTTGATGCTGGCGGGGACCCAAAGGTGCAACAGACGGGTGATCCCGGGTTTACACCACTCTTGGCTGCTTCGCAGTATGGCAGACTCGAGATCGCCAGTCTGTTTTGGCGACTAGTCGGTCCCGACGGACGCTTCTACCCCAGCAAAAGACCCAATGTCTCCTGTCTTCAGGTGGCTGCTCGAAATGGCCACGTGGCATTGGTAGCCTACTTCCTCGATGTATGGGACGGCTGGACTGACGACGAGGAGCGCCAGACGGTATATGATGCTGCGTCATCATGGTGTTATGATGTTGTGGCCTTGTTGTTAGCCAAGGTTGACTACGCTCCCGATATCGTCCAAGGTGCTCTTGAAGCGGTGGTTAGACGGAAGTTGATCCTGCCTGAGGATCCTAGGAAGCCACTTCCTAGAGCCGAGGATTACGTGTACCAACAGCGCGTAGTTCATCGACTCATCGATGCTGGTGCAAACCCAGACACAACGAACGGTCGTCTGTCCAACCAGCCTCTAATCCACACGGCCTCCCTATCAGTCGGTTGCATTGGCGCCATAAGAGGGCTTTTGGAGAAGGGAGGAAATGCCAATGCTCAAGACGCACGCGGCCGAAGCGCCGTCCAGCGTCTGGTGAGCAGACCGCCCATATCGACTGACGCGGTACGGATCCTTTTGCAGCACGGCGCATCGATCGAGATGACTGGCGAAGCTGGAGAGGCACTATTGCACAGCGTCGCACAAACCGGAACCATTGAGCAGTTAAATCTGTTTGTCTCGTACTCTGACGATCCAGACACCGCCATTCGGTCGGTAACCCTACACGGCGAATCACTTCTGCATTACGCCGCAGCCGGAGGGAGAGAAGACGTAGTCGACTTCCTGCTTACTCGTGGTCTGGACGTCAATTCAGCCACCAGCAACGGCTGGACGCCATTGCTGTGCGCTCTATCCCCGACGAATGCGAAGAGGGAACAGACTTTGTACCGCCTGGCAAACACCCTACTTCAGCGGGGTGCCAATGCCCACGTCGTGACGGCCGAAGGATGGACCCCGCTTCACGCTTTGGCAACGTGGCCTACCCCTTTCTCAGCCCAGGACCAAGAGGCGAGGAAAGCGGCTGCGCCGCTTATCCAAGAGCTCATCTCGCGCGGCGCGCCCGTTGATACCGAATCGAGCGTTATCCAGAGTCCATCTCTTACCCCAAACAAGCTACGGGATGTGTGGGGGTTCCGCATGCAGAAGTTCGTCGAGGGTCTTGCCATACCTACACAGGATCTGGAGGGCATGAGCACCGATACCACACCGCTAATGTGGGCAATGCGAAGCAATGCGGTGGATATCTTTGAGATAATCAGGGCGCATCTGGACTCAATCAGAGGTGATGGAGGCAACTAGCTAGTGAATCAAATGAATGTAACACCGAAGTTCTGGTGAAAGAAGCATATGCTCATAGCATTTCGAAAGCGAATCTACTTTCAAGCCCAAAATCACGCGCATGGGCTGAGATCATCGACGCGCGTAAGAGACTTTACCGAATGAGAGCAATGGCTGCTCCGAAGAAGCCTGGAAGTAGCAATCTGTGCATTATTCATGCGACAGTTACCCAACATCTACTACCAAACCACAAACTATTATTCTCGTCTAATTACTGATCGTCTGATTACTGAAACGACAACTCGAGTCTGAACCCGATGGCCGAAGTTGTTCAGCTATCACCAACATTCGTAGCATTGCAACCCACTCAAAACTTGCAGTACTAGAAATCCCGTATGCCAAAGAAGAAACCGGCTGCTTGGATCAGGAAGCTAACGGCGTATGCTTCATCTCAGTACATGTCATTGCCGCCGGCCACGCCCGGAGTCAGTCCTATCCAGTAAGCCAGCTCGAGCATTGGGCCATTCTGCTGCGGGAAGTTCTGCCGGCGCGCGTAGTGCAGGCTCAGGTCGCCATTTAAAATCCCTCCCGGGATGGTTGAGATGTCGGGGTGCCGTTCTTATCATTGGGCAACCACCACATCCATCGTTTAGCCACGGCGGAAGGCTAAATAATGACACGTACAATCAGCCAAGTGCAAAACAAGTCATGGAGAAAGGCGACCAAACTATCTTCACTTCATGGCGGGAGGTCTCCGATAACGCCTTTCCATCGCGTTTACTCGTAGTTGGTAGCCAAAACAGCTCAGACGCCTGCGCGGCCCGCCTTAGTCCCGGGACAGCAGCCTTGGGGTTGAGGAAAACGTATTGCATGAAAGCGTTGGGGTCGAGGTCAGGATTGCGTTCGTAGTGCGCCCTGAGTTTCTCCGCCGTGATATCCTCATCGAAGGCTCCGGCAAAGATTTTGTCGTAAATAGGTTGCAACGACCCGATAAAGTCTGATGACTTCGTGAGCAGAATGACGCTAAACTCAATCATTCTCATATAACGATCCATCTCACAGTTCGTAGCCCTGCCTTGCAAAGTCCGGGTTTGGGAGGCCTCGAACTCGAGAGAACGTTTCACGTTGGTGAACATGTCGCCCAGTTTTGGGCGCAGATCGTGGCCGGGCACGTCGGTTTCTCCATGTACTTCTCGAGGAGCAGCTGGAACTCCTTGTTCTGCTTTCCTCCGAAGGGATCATAGTCCCCACGGGGAACAACGGGCTTGGGAGGCTCCCGCGTTTCCCCCGGAGCTAAAGACGCAACCGGGAGTGTTGCAGCCTGCATTTTGGAGCGTGAAGCTTCGGCTGTAGAAGTACATTCTAAAGGTGACCTTCTCGGGCTTAATATCGTTGCGCCAAAGCAGGTCAAGTGCGTCTTGGATCTCCGTCATGTTGGTATGGGAGTTGGCGTAGGGGCCGGTCCACTTGTTAATGTCCCAGGACCCGTGAATGCTGTAGCTCATGATGTTGAACCAGACGACGTGCTTTTCGAGGTTCTTGATATCAAGGTGTTGTAGGTACCAAAAGCAGGATGGGGGCGTGAGTGACACGGCCTTCCTTTTGTCGCTCCCACGCATCCTTTCAGCGAGCGTCTTCATGAAGGTCACAAAGTTCTCGAAGTCTCCACCTTTACCGAAACGGTCCTCAGCTACTGGATATTCCCTGTTTCGTCAATATTGGTCAGCACTCTTTCTGTCATGTGGAGGAGAAGGTTCATAAATTCCAACTTACCAATCAACGTCGATATCGTCAAAGTCGTACTTGTTCGTCATCTCGATAAGAGAGTCGATGTAACTTTTAGTGACAGAAGTTGAAGCAGCCATGTCACTAAAGGTGGTCTGCGTCGGACCGGGATCGTTAAACGCCCATCCGCCCACCGCAATCCAGATTCTGATGTCTGGCTGGATAAGCTTGATGGCGTTAATCCGCTGCATGAACTGCGCTATCTTCGAGTCGCCGGTCTGTATCTCAAAGGTGTTTGGGTCGATTGTGGCGAAGGAAAAGATGATGTCTGTGTAGTATCCAAATGGAACCTCCTCAGGCAGCATGCCGGTAGCAGGGGCGGTTCGCTGTGGACCAAGCCTCGTAGTAGCCGATCACACGAGTGATGGGAGTATCGCCGACGTTGCATGATGGCCGCTGAAAGAAAAATCAACAGTTATCAGTAAGATGTTCACATTTTCGCGCTGGATGTTTGTCAAGAGACCATCAGCGGATGTGATATGGACTGACGTTTACAGTTTTGTCACCGCAGAAGTCCTTCGTCGTACCACAGAACCCAAACTTGCTGAAGCAGACATTAAGAGGGCATGTCTCAGACTTGCTCCATTTTGAACTGTCCCATCCTGGATTGCAGTCGGCTTTGAAGCCACAAGTACTTAGACATCCGGTGCTAATGGAAGTCAGCATCGAATTAGTTCTATTCCCAATAATTACACATGACATTGTCTTCTTGCCAGCGTTTTCGAGCTGTTGCTTCCACTCACACGCAGAAATCAGGTCCGGTGCCACAATATCCGGACTTAGAGCAGCATCCGATGGGACAGCGTTGCGTCGCGCTACATTCTGGGCCTTGCTGAAGAGACAGTTGTAAGAGACAGACAAAGGAAAACAGAAACAGTAATAATTTGGCCATAATGAAGGAGCCAAGTAATTGAGAACGACAGAAGTGTCAGTAAAGGATAACGCTCAAAACGCGGCTGACCTGCGTTGCGCGACAACACGGCTTTACAAGGTGGTCGTGCTTCTCATCGTCGCCCACCAAGCTTGCATAAGCACCAGTAGCTCCAACTCTTCCACATACGACCATACCCACTGGAGAACTCGGGATCCCGTCCGCTCTCCCATAGATAAGCCAGTGAGGGCCGGATTAGTAGTTGAGTCGGTGACGATCAGCGAACACCTGGTGTTGTATGTTTTTTGTTTTTGTTCTCATTCCCACTCGCCAAGAGATCTGATGAGGCCCCTCAAATGGGGTTGAGTTTTAATGTTATCAATGATTGATAATATCGTTCAATATAGGCCGGTGTTGAATTGAATGGAATCAAGGAACTGTGTCTATAGCAATTTCGGCTGCTCACAAATAGGACCTGTTTCCAAGAAACAATAGAGATAGGAGTAATCAGTTTACGGTCCTTCAGTTACTACACCGCTGCGGTCGAACATCTCACCCGCATCTTGGCTGAGACTCTTCGAGGCAGTGGAGTTAGACCTCTGGATGACGTTGGATCGCGGCACGGCGGCGGGGAGCTTGAGGGGATTTAGTCTGAGTAAGATTCATGGCTCGATTGGATCAAATTGGAATCCCTCATCAGTACGGGAATGCTGCTTGCGACTTGTGCTTGCCCATAGACTATAGGAATGATCTCGCCGTCTTCATCTGTCGACATCTGACCATTCCCCCATGATCCTGCTTAAGTCTGTCTCAACCCCTTTCCAGCTGCTCTGTATTACCTCCTCAACCCACGGTCCGCGAGGCTTAATCCCGAACTTGAAGCCCGAGGGCATCGTCATGAAGCCCGTCACGTCCATAGCCATTGTATCAACCTCTTCCACGGGCACAATATCAAAAGCCCATAGTAGATTTGCGAACACCATGAAAATGTTATCCGCAGCCACACGTCTGCCAAGGCAGCTTCTTCTGCCTTGTCCGAACACTGCCAACGGCAGATCAGTGCGCACATTCCCATCCACGTCCAACCACCTCTCCGGTACGAAATCCCCTAAATCGCCCACCTCCTCGCTGAAAACCTCCTTATCGCGCCCGATGGCCCACGTGTTCGCGAACAAGGTCGCGCCCTTGACGATGCGGGTGCCATAAATCTCGTCTTCCTTGTCCGCCCTCCGCGGGACGCTCCCAGGTGTGACGGGCCGCCACCGCATGACCTCCGACATTACGGCGTCGATATACGACAGCTTGGACCGATCCGTAAAGCGCGGCAGCCTCTTCCTGCCAACAAACTTGTCCAGGATGGCGTGCGCCCGCGTCACGAAATCCGGGTTCTCATGGGCAGCGACCAGCATCCACAGCATCTGCCTCGGGGCAGTCTCCATGCCGCCCTGGACGCTGGTCGCAAGCGTGAAGGCGAGGTCTATTTCCGGCACGGACCCGTCCTCGACGTATTTGGCAGCGACGGCGCGCGCTTGCTTAGTTGCGTTCCAGCCAGGCCCATTCATCCCCTGATAGAGCAGGAACAGGTACAGCTCGCTTTGCGACTTGAAGAGCTTGTCCGCGGCGCGCTGCCAAGGCGATAGGAACGCTGGCAAGTGCCGGAGGGGCGGGATGAAGTCGACGAGACTTGGGTTGGCGGCGACATAGGTGACTTCCTTGTGCACGTCGACGACCTGGTTGAAGACTGGATCGCTGGTAGACGGGACGCGGATGCCGTAGTGCAGTCCCAGGATGACGCTGGCTTGCGTGCGCTCGAGGAGATGGTGGATCTCCGTGCTCTCCATGACCACATCGTCTTTGCCCAGTGCTAGGATGGCGCTTAGCAGATCAACCAAGAGCTGCTTCGACTCCAGCTCCATGAGGGGCTGGTACCGAGGCGCGGCGACGGCTCCAAGGCTCGGTGACAGCATGCGGTGGTGCAGCTTCAGGTTGGCGTCGTAGTCGTGCATCAGAGTGAACTTGGACTTCCCCGGCTCCGCCCCGGTAATCATTTCCATGCTTACCGAGCTCGGTCGGTTGCTGTAGTGCGCGCCGCGCTTGCCGAAGAGCTCCGTCGCCGCCTCAGAGGTGTTGAGTACTACCATCGGAACGATGCCAAAGAGCTTCGAGGCGGCCACTGGCCCGTTGGCTTTGGTCCATTTGTCCCAGTTCGAGAGCGGTTTCTCCAGCGGCGAGCTGTGGAGGTCGCCGATGATCGGGAGCTTGAGCGGTTTTCGAGACGAGTCACCATTTTTGATCCTTGAGACAACGAACAGAACCGTGACCAGTGCGACGGCTACCGCCAGGACTGGAGTTGAGACGCCAGCCATTTCGGCGTTCTAATTAGCGCCGTTCTTGAGATACAGCTGAATGTGATGTGATGGCGACAAGACCAACATTGTTGGAGCAGATGCTACCTGATTATTAATGATGCTTACATCGTTCGCTCAGGCATATAGGTATCTGCAGCCGGGCGGGGAAGTGACGGGTTCCATCGTTTGCGATTCTTAACCCTGTGCAGAAGCGTCATGTTCTCTAGGCATGCTGGTGGGGGGGCGGAGAATACCTTGGTTTGTTCGTGCTTACTGATTATCGGCATCGCAAGAAGTGAGACTCCTACCCTTGCCTGGGAAAGGAGACCGAGAACAGAAGCCCGTAAGCAGATGGTCCGAGGTGACCAGGGTTGTCCGAGACTGCTGCGTGATGGTCCGTGTGAGTGGAGGGTCGATCCGGACGAGGTGCCAGGTTCAACAGAAGCCCCGCTCCGGATGCACCGCCATGTGGGGCCGGACCGTTGGGCTAGAGGCCCGTTTTGGCCCGCGGGGTAACGGATGTGGGCGTCTTCTCAGACACTAGTGCACAGCCTGCTCCAAAAACAACATCACCGGAGTAACCGATTCCTCAGATTTCTTGCAATATGATGAGTTGCTGGTGAATGATCGCAGCAAGACCTTATTTTTTCCAACCCTGAGCCAAACAACCAACTATCGGTAAGGGAAGGTGAGTAGGTAGAAAGACAAATCTAAAAGGATCGTCTACATCAAGTCTACGAGCAAACTCATTCATCTGTCTCTGGCTTCTGAGCATAAACCACATGACTGTGACAGCATTTTGTTAGCTGAGGCCGAGGCTTGCGCAAGGTGAGAGGGGGGATAGCAAAACTCACAGTTCCAAGTAGGCGTGGAACACCTGAGACTTCAACTCGCGACGGACCTCCGCTAGGAACACAAGTACCTCCTCTTTCGTCCATCCAAGCACTCCAGTAAAGAGTCTCAAGGTGAATCCCTCCAATCCATCGAGAATCTGGATGAGATTGATCAAGCCACACTCTTTGTAGTGAGGATCCTTGGGCCAGTCCCCCATTGGGACTTTGAACTTCTGATGGGCAACATTGACAAATCCGCCCGCCTCCTTGACCCAATTCTCCAACTTTGGCCCGGGATTAGGCTCACGGTTCACCAGTTTGCAGGCTTCGAAGAACTTGTCTTCCCATTGAGGGGTGAAATGCTTGTCAGTGAGTGTTCCATCATCTGACATACACCGGAGGTTGTATTCTTGGAACTCGACCCAGCCGCCAGGATTTGTGTTCCTTGAATGGATGTCAGTACCATCAGTTCCAATTTTCGGTTTGTTCCAGTGTGGGACATACTCGTAAGTTCTTCTCACGAGTTTAGGCCAATCTGCAAGAGAACCAGCCATGTACCGACAGAAAATGAAGTCGTACTTTCCCGAGTTTAGCCAAGGGCTCTCGACGTCGTCGATCTCGAACTTAACATTCGGTGGAACCCTAGCTGTTGTTAGTCTAGACCGCTTGCTCATACAAGTGGCTAGAACTGGACCTACCACGTCGGCTGGATGGCGCTCAGGTCGTTCCCAATGATCTACAACCATGGCTGTCAGCTTCAGTCACAGCGCGACTTTATAAAAGTGGTTCTAGTAGAATCCAGTCGGATTCGTACCTCTGTGTTTGGGAACTCCTCGCCCATCTGCATTGCCCCTGAGATCCGTCAGTCGCTGAGTCCAAGTAGACGTACGAGCGATAACCTACAAACTCCTGTTCCAGTTCCAATATCCAGGATCCGATGCATCTTTGCTTCATCGAGCGGTGCCAGGTAAAGCTCGTTGCCGATAACCTTGACCATAAGCATATGATTGAAGTCCAGACGATCCATTTCGCTCTTTTTCGACGAGCACAGTTAGTAAGCAGTATGCGGCATCTCAATAGCCATCTGCGTATTAGCCATACCTCATCGTTTGGGCCCCAGTATGCTGTTTTAAATTAATCCCCTGTGAAACTTAGAGTGAGAATAGGTAATGTGCTTACATCCAGATCGGAAAGCATGATAGCGACGGCCATGCTCAGTCGGGTAGTCGACCACGCTGGAAGATAAAGATGCGGTGTAAGATGACCTGCTAAATTAGCTTCATGCTGCGCAGCAGAAAGCATAAAGGTTCTTTACCACCGGTCATCGATCGTCGACGCAGTCTCGGCCACCTACCGCTCAAGTTAGCAAAATTTTGACAAACAGATAGCCAACGGGCTTCGACACAACGGACACTATCTCCATCGTCAACCTCTATCTCGTTTGTTCCAGTTGCGTTTTCTGGCGAGCCCGGCACGTTTGGAGAGGTAGTTTTCGATCTGGCGGGAGAGCTGGTCTTCGGCCTTGATTGGGCACTGGGTGCTTGCGGGTCGCTTGTTGGTTCGGCCATCTTAGTGGCAGCTCGCGCAAGGATCGATGATATATTTCCAAGTATATGGGATGAGAGTAACAGGTGTACCTTAGTTGAAGTGGGAAATAGAACAAAGAAGTAAAGTTTGGAGGGGGGCGAGTGGGAAGACAGATCATGAGGGGAGTTCGTCTTCACTGTTGATTAAATCCTTACTGGGACCCCTGCAGTTTGACGGCCCATTGTTGGTGCAAATTAGTTTCGTGTGCATGTAGCATGTAGCATGCGCACCAACGCTCCATATTCCAGATCTGGCGAAAGCACCTCGCCTATGTCCAGGGTTGAAAACTGATCAAGAACTCGTCAACGGTCCAACGGCTGGGTCCCTATCGACGTTGTTTCCGAAGCATGCCGTTTCGGAACCAATGAAGACTGCATTTTTGAGCACATACTTTGGGATCACCATGGTTCGAAATGCGTAAATCGTATGAGATCTTTGCCCCTCTACGATTGCACTGGGGAAAGTTGCCAGACTTGACACAAAAGCGTTTGCCTTCTGGACAGCATCCTGACTTCCATATGCAGTAGGCGAGCAAACCAATACACATGGATGCTGTGAGTGTTTCATTGGAGAGATGCTTTAATGCTACATCTCAAGTCCAAAGTCTCAGTATTACTATAACGTCTACCTTACATGGGCATCTACCCAATTATCGGGCGAAGTTCTGGCAAGGCCGCTGATGGAGTGTCCGACAGCACGGATCACGCAAACTAAAACGGCACCCATGACAAGAAGCTCAAGGCAACATTCGGGTATACATTCCGGCGTGTTCCCGTATGCCATGCAAATACACTCATGCTCTATTTGATACTTCATAATATTGAAGACTCGTTGCAAATTTGCGCAAGCATCACCTTCACCTCTTCCTCCGTCCAACCGAGCACGCCAGTGAAGATCCCCAAGTTGAACTTGTGCAGGCTATCGAGTATCTGAACAAGGTCCCATCACCAAGATCCTTTGAAAGAGTATCATTGGATCAAGCACGGCTAGGCAGCTTGTCGGTCTGTCAGCAATCTTCGTGAAGCTGCTCTCCCCGACCCAGTCCTTGGGGAAAAGCGCGAGGCATGGCTCCCTGCTAAGCTGCCTACAGGTCCTGATAAGGTATAAGAAATGCTTGCAGTCTCATTCTTATCAGTGGCAGACAATCATCGAGCAGTATAGGAGGCCCAAGGTCTCAAAACTGGACGCAACCACCAGCATTGGTGTTGCTGAGGTTGATGTACCAGTGCTAGCCCATCTAGTACCTGAGAGCCATCGTACATACCCGTAAACGTGTTCGGCTAAGTACAATGCTCAGCAATAAACGCATCCACTCGTCGGCAGCAGATTAGGCAAACTTGGTTGGGTGCCACCCGGATTTTTTACATTGCATGGACGCAGTCTTCTCTGCGGAGGGAGAGACTGGCGCTTATTCTTAGTTTGGTGAGCCAACATGTTCGATTTCGGTCTGCACAGTAATTTTTGTTGCCATCCGGAGGTTTCAAGGTAACTGATACAATTTTTGACCAGGCCGTCAAGGATCTTAAACTTCCTGTTGGTTCCCCAGCCGCTGAAGGGCTCGTTGTTAGTGCAGCACGTGTGCTGCTTCATGCAGCATATGCATACAGCGTCTCATTTGCACTTTTTCTCTCATTTATCCAGGGTTAAAGACTAATCAGCGACTTGTGAATCACCCGACAGCGGGGACGTTGACAAGGGTGCATTCAATATTTCTGTGTTGGACCGAAGCCGGCGAAGACTTGTCTACTGCACACTTCCCGGTCTGCATGCTAGTGACTTATGTTCTCTGCTTTGGATTGAGACACAAACACCTGAGCATGTTCTCTCTTTCTTTACTGTCACCTTGGAGAAACAGCATGGGACTCACATCTCACATAAACGACAGCCAAGGCAGCCGCAGTAGAGCTAAAGGTGTCGATAGCCTAGAGTTGCGCCGCGAACTATTGTCGAGCATCAATGGTTTTACGTCCTTCTAGGGACTCATTACGTACTACCACGCTTACAAACATCCATCCGAATCTAATACAGAATGATCCGATGATGGGCGGCATAGTATGTCCTCTATTGCACAGCACCGCCGTAAGTCAAAACACCCAATGTTAATGACCGATGCGAGCCCAATTATGGTCACGAGCCGCTGCTTGATGCAACTCCGGTGATGGAACGGGTGAATAGCACGTCGGAAACATTTCACTCTGGATATATCTCCTGAATAAAGCGTGTACAAATCTCAGAAGTATGTTCAGGGATGACACAAGTGGGGAGTTGCTAAAGACTGGAAGTTGAGCCGGCAACAGGGGCACAGCGGGGCCAATGTTGTTTGTCCGACTTCGACCAACAGCACAAACAATGCCAGGAGTCAGTGGATCGCCAAGGTGAGGGGTATATCCAAGAGGGAAGCCGTTTCATTGCTAAGTCTTATAAAAACCCGAGCTCTACGATGCAACATCTCCAAAAGTATCCTCTTTAAAACCGCCTGGTTAACATCCTAATCCCGCAGCTCTCCAGT
Source organism: Colletotrichum spaethianum (assembly GCF_022836535.1). NCBI lineage: Eukaryota > Fungi > Ascomycota > Sordariomycetes > Glomerellales > Glomerellaceae > Colletotrichum > Colletotrichum spaethianum. The sequence continues at coordinate 152,918 of NW_026054830.1, forward strand.
TTATATCCTACATTATGTCTGAAACCAACACAAATCCTAAAATCAATCCTCCGGTGCCTTCATCTAATGCGGCCACTGCCCTTGCTTCGATCGAGGTCGATGATGGAGACTTGACCGAAGATGCCTCCACGATGGACGACAGAATCTCATCTTACTCTGCGTCCTTGACCTCCAGCATTATCGACTACCCAGAGGAATATGGGCGTCGATACCACGCTTACCGAGCCGGCTCATACCAGTTTCCTAACGATGAGAGGGAAATTGATAGACTTGACTTCAACCATACCTTAATAGCTAGGACAACTGGCCAACTTTTCCTAGCTCCTATCGAAAAAGATAAGACCCATCGCATTCTGGACGTCGGTACTGGTACGGGCATTTGGGCGATTGAGATAGGCGACGGGTTCCCTAACGCGGAGGTTGTTGGCATTGACTTGAGCGCCATCCAGCCGAGTTTTGTTCCGCCAAACGTCAAATTCGAGATTGACGATGCCGAAAGCTCATGGGTTGGAAACGCTAAATACGACTTTATCTTTTCAAGATACCTCGCCTTGTCTATTGCCAACTGGCCAAGACTCGTAGGCAATATCTACACAAACTTAAACAACAACGGCTGGGCCGAGTTCCAAGACTATAGTCTTACGCTCGATTCAGACGACGGGACATTGACAGACGATCACCAGACGATGAAGTGGCAAAAATGGGGAAATGAAATTGCCGAAAAGATTGGGCGGGATTTCAACCCAGGCCCCAAGCTGCGTAACTGGGTGGCAGAAGCTGGCTTCCGAAACATCGTCCACAAGCACTACAAGATCCCAGTAGGACCCTGGGCCAAGGGGGCCCATTACAAGGAAATTGGGATGCTGAACCTGATGCAGCTGTTGGATGGCCTTGAAGCGTTTACACTGAGGCCGTTCTGTGGCGTTCTGGGATGGACGACCGAGGAGGCCCAGGTGCTGCGTGCTAATGTCCGCAAGGAGATTAAGTCTGGGGCCTTCCATGCTCATCTGAACTACCACGTGGTCTATGGTCAGAAAGTGGAGAGCGAGGGTGAGAAGGAGGGAGAATGATTCCTTTTGGTAGTCTTCGGTAGATCAAATAATGTATGCAACTCCAAGCCCAGTCTATCCACTGGCTAATGTTCCTTCCTAGCTCGAGTCTTTGAAGCTTCACTAGAACCATCTCTACCGTTGGTGATCATGGTGATAAATGATAGTCCACTGAAGGCAACACGTTCAGATCGCCCAGCCATAAATGCACGTGAGATCAACGGCGAGCCACCATATTACACCGGGCTTGCACACTATTGCATGGATCTGAAAAGGAGAAACACCGTCATTCAACGGGGTGGTTCACGAGAAACAGACCTTTACACTGCTGGTGTGGATGAGATTGTCTCCAAGGCTTGCTATCGAGCAGGAAGTCATTTTCTGAACCCAGCCCCTCCAAGTATTAGTGCGCTGATCTCCGGGAGACTAACGGTGCCGGTCGGATGCTCGGTGGCCGAGTCATCGGACGAACCACGGCGGGTGCAGTCCACCCGATCAACGTCATTCATTAATCCACAGACAAAACCGAGCAGTTACCTAAAAGTCTTTGTGCATTTTATGGCCATTTTTCGTGGGTATCATCTACTACCTCGGTCCATCAATGACCACCGCCGTTCCCTGGCGGCCCTGCCGGCAGCTCGATATGAAAATCCCACGCAGTCCAAATCCAAGCGATCTTGCCCTCCTCGTAGCCATACAGTGCGGTTTCATAAATCTTGGCCTTCTCTCCGGGGCCGTTCATTTGAACCCTCTTGTCCTCTGGCACCCCCTCGAGGACAACCCGGGCGGCGATCTGCTGCCTCTCTGCATCGATAATTACTTCCTCAATCTTGTGTTCGAGGCCGGCTTTCAGAGGCTTAACAAAGCTGACCAGGAATCCAATGTTCTTTTCCATGGACAGCGGGAGCCCGTTCGTCGAGGAAGGATCGGTCCAGTACTGTGGCATGTCCGTGGCAATGTCGCCGTGGTCAACTGTGTGGATATACTTCGGGTACAGTTTGCGGAACTCGCTCGCCGACAGCGGGTTCTCTGACGGCTTGGAGGTGACCGCCGGCGCGCAGGGACCAGCATGGCCCCGGCTGAACTGTGAGGCGACCTGGTAGAACCGGGAGATCTTGCCGTCTTTGAAGAAGATAAGAATCAGGTCCCAGACTTGAGAGGGTGCTCCCCCTTCGGCGCTGTTGACGCTGCTGATGACCAGACGGGCACCAAGAGACTGGGCGGCCTCGTCAACGGTCCAGGTGTCTGCGGTAAGCTGGTCGCCCTTCTCGGCTGCTGCAGTGAGCCGTTTGACGAAGTCATCTCTGCTCTCTTGGTTTCTGTTATAGGTCACCGTCGCGTCCGGGTGGAGATGATTTTGTACCTCCTCCCAGTTTTTGTTGTTTGCCGCGTCCAGGAAAGCCTGCGCGATGGCAACGACGCCTTGTGGTGCCATTATAGGAGCCCGTGAAAGTTGCTTGGGTGCTGTCGTGCTAGTTGGAGAAGATGGCTCGCGTTGACTCTTTTGACCTCACAGGTTTATATAGCCTCGGCAGATTCGATGCTTACGAGGTTGTTGGTGCTAACCCGATATCCTTGTTGAAGCCGTCGCTGTGGACCTGCAACTCGGGACCGCCAACTGGCCCGTCGGACCGGTCCTCGTTGCTAATATTGGGCCGGATGTGCACGAATTTGATCCCGTTTGAGTAAGTATTTACCGAAGGCATTTCCCGGATACTACCAATTTGCAAGGTCGCATTGTGAAACCTTAATAGATTGCCTTGGACTTGAACGAGCTCCATTTTGGACGCAGCGAACTCAAACTGATTACCGGCGGTTGCCTAAGATGCTTTGCACCAAACAGATGTCCATTTGTCGAGCTTGGCGATACGGCCATTCGGCCATGCCACTGGTGCATGTGACGACCCGCAGCATCCTAGGGAGCAGCGGCGTGAAACTCTACGGTGCCCAAATAGTCATTAGCAGCCCAGGGCGCAGTCAAGCTGAAGGCCCGCACGGCTTCCGGACCGCAAGCCGATCTTTCCGTCCCGGTCGACGGTGCCGGCCTTTGAAGCAGCCTCGCCGACACTCCGTCTTACCTCCGGGCCTCCGTCTCCGACCCCCGCACCCCCGACGGTCCGCTCCTCGAGCTATCTTCGGTCTCCAGCTTCCGGGCGCTTTTTGCTTTATTTGGATTTTTTATTTACTTGTTCATTCATTTGTTCTCTATTTTTTTAATAATTGCGCTGCCTAAACTGAACCCTACATTTACATGCACCTCAAATGGCTGCCTACACAAGACGGAGGGCCTGGAAGGGGCTCCCGCATCTTTGGCTGTATTCTCCTGCTTTTCGCATCAGCGAATGTCCCTGAACAAAAGCCAAGATGTGGTGGAAACGGCTGCAAGTCAACAAAGACACCAAGCAGTGGCTGAGTAGTCCAGTCGATCGCACCATCGCTGGCGCTTTAAACCGCTGTTCCGTCGGGCCCATGTCCCTCCTTATATTCCTCCCTGCTTCGACATGTGTTGGTCCCCCATTTCCAGACAACGTGCCCGACGTTGCTGGGGTTACAAGATGTCTGCCTGACTCCCTTGTCACAAATCCGATGCTGTTGGTTGAGGCGACAGGGAGCGACGGCCAATGAGAGACTATGTGGCCTTCTCTTCGCGGCAGGTCGTTGGAGTCGTGCCGCACAGCACGGGCACGATGGCCGTTGAGATTGTTGCCTGCCCCAGGCATCACTTAAGCTTGAAAGGAGGACGTGGTGTTATGCGATGAATTCGGTCGGGCGCATCAACATCTGCGTCTCGGTTCCGAGTTTCGAAATCATTAATTGTTGGTTCTGTTGCTTGCTTGTTGAGGTGCTTGCTCGTTAAGGTTATTGCTTCGAATACAACAAAAACAAGTGGTACACACATTTTGCGTATTTGTATCCCCTCATCGCCTTTGACCTTTCGTTTCCAAGCCTCGCCTCTTCAAACACATCTTTGAACCAACAAACCACGAATCCTTAGTTCATCTTCCACGATACCCCCAAAAGCATACACCCTACAATCATCATGGCCACCGCTGTCGAGTCTGCCCCTTACACCGGCCCCTCTCCCCGCGAGATGATCGAATCCCACACTCTCGCCCAGGAGATCATCGGGCGCAACAACGACCCCTGCCCGATCCTCGACTCTGACGAGCTGGCCCTGCTCTCCCAGTTCGTCGCCAACCCGTCGCAGGCCCGCGCCCTCCTCGAGGCCCGCGGTCTGGCCGACGAGCCCACCAAGTCCGGCAGCCTGGTGGCCTACGTCATCTCCCTGCACGGCACCGACAAAGCTGCTCTTACGGAGGAGGAGATCAAGACTCTTAAGCAATGGTTCGAGGACAGTCAGAAGGCATAGGATGGGCGGTGTCGATCTGGAATATCGCAAACACTCATCTCTCGGCGGCGAGAGAAGCCAATCGAGTTCGATCTGTTCACTTCTTGATGTGGAGGGCTGGGGGCGAGACTTTGGTTTGTTGATGCAAGGCTTTTGTTACTCAACGTTGCAGCAGTCAACTTTTGCACAATAAACCGAATCAACCACCTCACAAGCATATTTTCAAGACTCCCTTGACGATGGCTGATTGAAGCTACGAGACTCCTTTGTAAAGGGACACGAGCTCGAAGAGACTCAACGTACCATACTGCGTAACCCAAAGCTAACACACGGGTTATAGTGCAGGTAGAGTTGAAGAATAGCATAAGGGGTCACTGCGTAGTACATATCGGAATATATGCCACACAGGAGACCAAAAAGCTCACATGAAGATCAAGTCAGAAGGAACTTAAAGTGAGCGAGAACCTCCCACCCGGAACGAGCTTTCCATTGGACGTTGGGTTGATGATCAGGTTGAAACTTGGCATGAAAGGTAACAATTAGCACTTGCCCAGCTTGCCTGCATGGCGGACGGGGTGACTGGCTGTGACTTTGGTGGTGCTTCTCCCAGAGAGGAGGTTCATGGTCGAGGCAGTGTGAGCATGAATGAAGTGCCCATGACTTCTCTTCTGCTTTCCTCGCAACGTCATCGTCGTTTCCAGGCTAATAAAGTGCAAAGACGGAATCCCTCGCTGCCCTTGGCTTCGATAGTGGACCTTGGGTTAGAGCAAGTGCCCCCAAGCCAACCCTTGACACACACCCGCATCCATTCCTGCCCGGTAGGGACCAACCTCGTAGTTGCTCCTCTGATCATGAGGGTAATAGGTCAACCTGCATCACTCTTGCGTATTTTCGCCAACAGGCAATAAGCGTTGATTATGGGAAAGAACAGAGAATGCAAAAGGAAACGCCCTCCCCACAGCATCCTGCGTTCTAAGCACGCACAACACACCAGCAACAACTAGGAAGGATGCCGATGTCATCCAGGTTTTCCAGTCTGATACCCCCGTTTCAAGGCACCACAAGCGACAAACGCTCCGATCGATGTGCGATACCATGGTTCAGAGGACATATCTAGACACAGGCGGTGGTGGCCAGCCGGGATGTGTCTGGGTACTGCATCGCTAACGGGGGATTCAGATATCAATTCAAGTATCTAGTTCCTCTGGTTACTAACGGCTTTACTGACGCAAGCCCAGGCATCCCGCTGCTTATGCCTGCATCAGCAAGGATCGGTACCGTCGACTGCGATTGGACCAAAGCAACACAGTCAGATTGACGCCGCCTTTAACACTTTGGGCAACCAAAAGCTCACAAACGCGATCCACACGCGCATCGCATCGCATCACTAATGTCGTGAAGCAGCGCGGTAGAGAACCCATGCCCCGGGCAACGCAGTCTGACCACGGCGCCTCCACCCTCGACGCAGGTGATTTACGAGCTTGAATAAGCTCTCCCATTCGGTTGATTGCGAAACACATCCAATTTGTCAAAATGCGATGAGGGATTCGTCAAGATCCTGCAGCCTGCATGCAGGCACAAACGTTGGGGATCTTGACCATCCCTGCCTGCGCAACAAGCCGTCTGCAGGCCGTCGATGCTGTACTCCGTGCCATGGACCCAAGTTCGGACGTCGGGCGTTGGCTAGGCATACCAACGCCGCCTCCACCGATGTTCACAGCCAGGGGGCCCGGTGTCAATCCAGGCTTACGACGGCCAACCCATTTGCATTGCAAACCCTCTTCACTTGTTGTAGCAGTCTCGACGAGTGTTGTCTTGGTGCCGTGTCATCCCTAACTAGGCGCACCGAGTTAATCATGCGATCTGTCACTCCCTTCCGGGACACGGCTGGCACATCAGCCATCTCGGAAGGACCCCAAACTCGGCATCGCAGATCCCTCGAACGGTACCCAATGCCTTTGCCAGGCGTCTCCCTCACCGGACCATGTCAGATCGCGCCCATTGGAGGCGATCCAATGACGAGGCGCAGAGCGATAAAGCAAAATCCGAGTCTCGGTCACAACCGCAGGCCATCTCCATCTGGTGGGATTGACAGACCTGGCAGGCATCTCGATCAAGAACCTGTCCTCCGTAGCGCATCCCGTTCTGCACCCTGGTTTCGTACGTCGACCAATGCGGGCGCAGGCCTCTCCGCACCATTTCAAACGGCATTCCCGTTTCTGCTTCTCCACAAAACGTTTCGTTTTAAGGTGGGATGGGGTTTGGAGCGCAATCTGCACAGCCACCAACACCACCACCACCACCACCACACTTTGCCGTCCGTCAACGAGCGGGAACATATCGTCGATAGAATGCGTAGTATTGCGACACACGCGCCCACCCATCCCCTTTTGGCGACTCAGCCGCAACTCAGGCTCTCATCCCTGCTAGCCGTGAGTGGCAAGCCACATCCCCCCTGTCTGCAGCTGTCCTTCACCGTGTCCAGGTTTACCCCTTGAAGTGTGTCAGTGCCTTGTGACCTTGTCACTGCCGTCGCTTCCTCCCCCGTTGTCGATTAGGTACCGATTCAGCACATGGAACGTTACTGACGCGAGAAGCTAGAGCTGGCCCGCCAAAACTCAACTCCATCGATATCGCGGCCTCAGTCTCTACAGAGTTTGGCGGCCGGCACGCGGATTCCGCTTGAGAGGAAAGCCAGAGGAAACCTGATTCGGCTAGCCGCCGAGCAGATCCCTTCTTCATGCGTCGCCCGCCCGTCATCTCCACGCAGCCGCTCCACGCACAGCGAGCCCAACACTGCCTGCCAGGTTGCAGCAAATCTTTGCTGGCCATGGAGACGCCCAAAAGTCAAATGCCCAATAATCAAGATTCAACGTCGCGTTTCCCCTTGGGGACCTTCGGCCCAAACCTTGCCCAAGAATAAACAACAGCCCAGACGTCCCTTGGCCCCCTCGCGTAGCGTTTTCCAAGGCGTTGATCCAGCAGGGCCGCGTAACTCGCCACTCATTGCAGCCTCAAACATCTCAGCGCCGGATGGTCCATCCCCAGAAGCCATCAGTCGACGCGACCCTGTCACCGTAACCTTTGCCCTCCTAAACATGATAGATGCCAATCCAAATCTTATATATCAAATACTATTACCCTGGAGAACACCATCTCCCCACCCCGTCTCCAAATTCGGCCGGGTTGCAGAGGCCGAGACAATTGCGGATTCCGATCCCTCGTCTCCCTCGCTCCGTTTCTACACTTGTCATAGTCATAGTAACCCTTGCGTCTCGTAACCAGAAGGTCCAGCTTCGTGGTTGAAACCGTCTCGTCAAAAGTTCCCGCCCCCTTAACCCGGGGACGGGGACCGGTTGAACTCATCTGGCCGCCGTTACATCTGGCGTTGCCTGTCGACATTGACAGGACCAAATTTGCTCCGGCGTTTATACGTTCCCCGTCTGTGCGAGCGCCAGCCCGGCCAGCAAAGGGCCGACTTCGCAGCTGGACCGTGTCCCGAAAGGGGTTGGTGTGAGTGTGTGGCCGGTGTTGTGTGCATGCCCCCATGTAATAGTATATACCACATGCGAGAGTGTAAGCTGGGCTGGGCGTCGTAGAGCACGCCCGGCCCAGGCCCAGCGACGATCACTCACGCTCGTCGGCAGCAAGCGCTGAGACGCTGGTGGTGATCAGTGATGGGCGCCGATCATCCATGAACCCCGTCTTCTAGAACCTCGCGCCCAGCGCTCGGCCGCCCCTGGAGAGCCAGCCCGTGCTGCTAAACAGCGCCCTGCCGCGTCTTACCTGCGTGTGAGAAATAAGCCTAAACCGGCGCAGCCCCCCCCCCCCCCCCCCCCCCCCCAATACCCCTCCCCCCGAGATGCCGTCCGGCCTCCCAGAGGCAGAAGGACCTGGGCTGTCGATGCCCTCGGACAAAGTCATGACGGCTACAATGTCTAATAGGGTTGTCGCCCGACAGCCAGGCGTCGCGTCGCGTCGCGGCCCTCCCACTGCCGGAGCCCGCCGGGACACGCATGCTTTGCTCCCGAGGCTGCGGGGAGAGCCGACGCGGGACGCGAGATCAGGATGCCCCAGCGGAAACCACCCGCCGAGACGACGTTCGACAGCTGGTCGGACGCCGCGGCTGAGGGCATCGTCACCGGGGCATGGTCCCGTCTGGCGGGCGGGCTGGCTCGTCATCTCTCTCCTGTCTCGTTCAGTCCCCCCGTCCCCTAATCGCGCCACATGCCCGCCCAGCTGTGCCTGTCAAGAAACAAAAGGCACCGTCAAAGGAGAAACGGCGCAACAAGGCGACGGGCATCTCGCTTGCGGCAGGAAGGGGCGGGTCCCGTCGAAACTTGATGCCGGAAATAGAGGACGACGCAGCCTGCAGAGCGCAGGATGCGGGGGAACCAGGCTCTGGCTCCGGCTCCGGCTCTGGCTCGAAGGGGGGAAGGGAGAACGTGGTGCAAAAAGCCTACACCACCTCGGCCCCCCCCCAGCTGGACGTGTTGGAGGGGCAGATCCGTTTTCTTGATTTTTTCCCGAAATTGCGTGAACATGCGAGCGTCCCAACTCTGTTCTTGTCGTTCCCTCCTCGTCTCAAGAAAGGGGGGGGGGGGTGTTTGTTTCCTTGTACTCTTCCATCTTACTCACCCACACACTTGCACTCACACACTCTCTTCAACACACTAGTCACATCACACAAAGGGACGATGCCAAACCACGTATTTGTCGAACAAATCTTGTTCGGATTAACTACTAGCTGAAAATGCAAAAAAGAGTAACCCGTTTGAGCTGCGTGTAAGCCAGACGTTGGCCGGGACCTCCAGGGTTGCCAAGTCGCCCATACTTCCCATTCACCAAGAAAAAGAAAAGAAAAAAAGAGTTTCCAGCGCCCTCTGCCGCCGGAAAGTCAGGTCTGTCATGCGCAGCAAGGCCAGAATCCCAAAGTCTTTCCGACGACTTGTTCAGCCCCCTTCCCCCCTTCCGGCCAAGCAATCCATTGCTTCTCCGAACGTTCTTCGGCGGCGCGGAGGAGGAGGGAGGAGGGGGTTTCACGCAGGAGAGCGGACTACATGTCGCCTCAAGCCTCTGTTCCACTGACCACATCCGCCCAGCCCAAAGCTGCCGCGGGCGCGACCCCCCTTTTCCCCAGAAATCCACACAATGACCCCCATCCCGGCGACTACGTTCCGTTCACGTCCAGCCCCGGCTAGCAGGATCCGTAGTGTCGTACTTGTAGCCCCGGGTGGGGTAATCAGCATGGCCTGGTGTGGGTTCGTCGTTGCCGCGCAAGTCGAGCGGGCGCGTGTCGTCGTCGTCGTCGTGGTGAGAGCAGAGTCCAAGGCTTCGGCAAGAGGTCTTTGCATCGTATCCTGCGCAGCAGGACGTCTTTTCCGCGATGCCCAGCTTCTGTTGTTTTGTTGGTTTGATCCCACCCCTCCTTCACTTCCATGCCGGCCGCCCTCCCCTGCGTGGGAGGCGGCCGCAGCCAAGATCCTGTCGACAAGCCAGTGTCTGCCTCGACGGCCGTATGCCAGATACGGCCAAAGTCTCAGCTACGAGATGATTGTTTTTCTTGCAGATCGACCTTGTGCGAAAGAGCGTTGCCATTATTGGATCCAGTCCGGGTTGCAAGTCTTTGCCGCCAAAACCGAAAACCCGAGAACATGTGCGAAGCGGAAAAAGAATCAAGAGTGTCGTATGTCGTGGCATCAAGCCCGGAGAAACGTCGTTCTTGATCCGTATCGTTCATCGCGCAGTCGTGAATCTTCGTCATTCGTCGTGGAACGGTCGTCGTGAATCATCCGCAAGACAGGAACCCAAGCCCAAGGAAATGAAAGAAAGCAAATGCGCAGCGGTTGGTATCTTCCGATCCAGTGTAATGCCGATGGGGGTATCTCTAAGAAAGCCTCTTGAACCAAAAATGGACGAAAAAAAAAGGGGGAGGAAGACTGAAATCCAGAACGGGGGAATCGAGAATCCAAGGTGTCGGTTTCTTCTGTCTCGGGCTCCAGGCCTGGAGCCGAGCGGGGGTGTTGCATTGCTGCGTGTTCCTCTTGTTTAGATGAGAGAAGACCCAAAGGAAAAAAAAAAGAGATCAAGTATGAGACACAAGCCGCCTATGTTCAGGAATCCCCCAAATGTAAATGCACTCAAATGCCCGCCCCGGGCCCAGCCATGATGAGATCATTTCGAATGAAAAGGTGACCGAGCTTGCGGCAGAGTGAGTGGTGGTTGTTGTTCCCCGGATATCGAAAAGACGGAATAATGAAAAAAAAATCAAACGCTCGCTTGCTGCCGACAAAGGAAAACCCGGATTATATCTTTTTTGTTTCGTCGTTGGCCTCGCGACATCTCGTAACACCGTTCGCTCCCCCCTTGTTGATGCAAAACGCCGATATGCCTGTGGATGATTTCTATGCCGAGCAAACCGAGAGGACTTCAACTTTTCTCCGGGAAACATGGACCAGTCGTGCCTTGGCAATGCTATGAGGTCGTGACGACGGGGTCGCTCTCAGTCGTGACGGGCGCTGGTTGTCACATTGTCGTTGCGTACTCCTGGTAGCGATCCCAGCCGAAGCCGCCGTAGCCGACGCTCACACCGCATTGCGGCGTGAACATGCTGGGAAGCGGCAGCGCCGGGATGGGCGCCGTGATCGCCGGTGCACTGTAGTAGAAGCCGGCCGTGGAAAAGGGCTGGGTGAAGGACGGCGTCGGCGAGGGGATTTGCACCTCGCTCATGCCGATGTTGGCCCAGATGGGTGTTGATTCCTGAGACGTTGATGCGATGCTGGGGCTCGAGGGCAGGACCCTCCACGCGTCGACGGCGGGCAGGTGGGCTGGCGTAGGGGGTTGCGACCAGATGCTTGCGTTTGCGGGTGAGCTGGGGAGCAGGGGAGGTTGTCTGATGACGTCGACAACGCGGGGGGAGGAGGCAGCAGGGGCTTCATCAGGCCCATGATGTTGCTCTTGACCTCGTCGCTCTTGCCGGAGAGCAACTCGCCGGCGCCTTCTTCCTCGAGACCCTCCAAGGCGGAGACGTGGGTGCGGTAGACAAACTTGTTGATGGCCTGGACAAAGTCCTCGTGCAGCTTCTTGCACTGCTGGTCCTTCTCAGACCAGTCGTACGTGTTTGCCTTGGAGTCGACGCAGTGGATCTCCTTGTGGTACTCGACCAGAGCGTCTATCGAGTCTGTGGTCAGCTTGAAGGCAACCTCGTTGCGCAGGACCATGTCGACGTGGACGATGTAGGCCTCGATGTGGAGAAGCTGGTAGTTGAACAGGGCCTCGACGAGGGGGTTGGAGTCCTGGCGCAAGTCGGATTCCGGGGCCTTGGGGAGCATGATGGAGGTGAGAGTCCAGATGGCGTTGGGCGAGGACAGAGTCTCGGTCAGACATCTTTGGTGTTGCGGGACGCTGTTGAGAGGGCGCTTGACCCGGTTGATGCGCTTCAGTGTCTGAGTCAACCACGGCTCGACCTTGGATCCCAGCACGACGTTGACTGATGAGGCTCTTGGGGCAAAAGCCGCCGCCGAGGCCGGTAGCAGCTGGACAGGCATCTTGTGCGGAGGGTTTCTAGGGGAGTGGGGGATCCGTAGAAAGGCGAGGAAAGACTTTTTGGCGTGATGAGACGGAAAAAAAAAAAAGAAGAAGCCGGTTTTCGTCAAGAGGTATATCGTAGTAGAGGACCTTTTCGTGGTGTTGTCGGTAGCTGTGGACGGGGGGTTCTAGGTCTTGATCTTGAATCTTTGTCAGGCGCCTCGATAACCGGGGGGAGGAGGAGGAGGAGGATGGATAGATGGGGAGGGAAAATGAAGTAATAAAGGAAACAAGTGATGACGGAGCTGGGCGGTCCCAAGAAGATATACAACAAGGGATGTTTTTGGCTTGCACGCCTGCTACCGCGAATAAGAAGAAGAAGATGGTGGACGAAGAGCTCGTGAAGAAGGAAGAGGGAGGGTAAGAAGAGACTGGATGTGGTGCGAGGGTGGTGGGGTGTTATAATCGACCCGACGAGGGACTTTGTCTGCCCTCTACTATTACACTACCCTCCTGCGTCTGCTCACTGTCCAGTCGAGAACAGTCCCCATTCAGCGCAGTCGGGCCCTATCACAGAAGAGCAAGGTACCTTGGTGACTGCATCTTAGTTCCGCTTGGTGTGCGCTGCGGCTGGGTTGCGGTGAAGGTTGGGTACCCGAGACTTGATCAGACGTGCTGGGCAGGGGTGCGATGGGCGGCTAGGTCAAGTACCGGGGTACGCGGGGCTCTGTCTTTGATTTTCCCTCTCTTCTCGCTTCGCACATTGCTCTCTCTGTCTCTCTCGCTCTTCCCCCCATTTGCCTCGACCATGCTGGTGGGCTTTCGGCTGGCGGACCATGGACCATGGACCATGGGCCACAGGAGGAGGTGGGAAGGCGCAAGAAAAGAGAGAGGGGGGAGGGTGTGGGAGGGGGGTGTGGGAGGTTCCTCCTCACGCTGCGGTACACTACGGGTGCAAAGAGCAAGGAGCAAGGAGCATGGGGCAGACAGTGAGTGAATGACAAGTGGGAGAAGGGGAAGGAGGGCCCGGAGGGAGGGCCGAGGGACGTCGAGCAGCGGGAGAAGCAAAGTGGAGCGAGGACGGAACCAGAAGTCAGAAGTCAGAGGCCCAGAGGCCGGGAGAGACACAGGCGGAACGAGAGGGAGGGGGACGGCAACTGCCCAGTGGACGGCAAAGACGAAAGATCCATGGAACGATGCACGCCGGCGGGGGCAGCGCAGCGCGCTGTGCAGTAGCATCGGATTCCCCCCCCCCCCCCCAAGGCATCGAAAGGGCTACAGGTACCTGCTATAGGTACTTTTAGCAGGTACTTCTCCAGAAACGGGCCGGTACTTCTCCCGTCGTCCAAGGACAAGGCCCCAGGCAGGCAGGCCGACGCTACGTTGCTGGCCTACTACCTGTACATACCATACCGTAGTACCTAGTATTGCTGTTACATAGTATGACTAGTACATAGTATGCAGCTGGCAACGGGTAGTGTGTACAGGTAGGCCTCAGGTTAGGGCACGGCATGGTGGCCCGGTGCGCGGTGCATGCATTTGGGCCGGATTCCAGGTCTGCTTGTCGCCTCACCCGGGGGCTCCATCCATTTTACTGTAGTTTACAATGGGCCCCCCGTTGCGCCCATCGAGGGGACGCTGTGGAGCTGAGACCACCGACGGAGGCGGCGGCGGCGGGGAGGACCTGCCAGCTGAAGCCATGTCTGCTGGCCTGGCGTTGGTGTTGGCGTTGGCGTTGGCGTTGGCGCTGGCGTCGCTGGCGTCGCTGTTGGTCCTCGTCGAGTCTGTGAGGCATCCGAAAGCCCATGCCTCCTCCCTCGACCTACATCGTAGACGACGTCCAGGTGAACACACATACACACACACGTCCATGATGGTGGATTGGAGGACCCCAGCAAGCATGGACCTGCGTTGGCCGTTGGCCTCTCGAGTCCGTCGAGGGCCGTCATTCCCTTCATGCGCTCTTCGTGGCGTCGTCTTCTCGCCCACTTGCCAACCAACCTCATCCTCGCCTCGAGTCCTAGCTTGCCTTGATCCAGCGCCCCCCCCTCTCGTCCCCTCTCACGGCATTACTCTGTCGTTGCCCTGCATGGACCGAGCGAACAGCTAGCCGTGTCTTCAGCCACCGTCCGTCGTCGGCTGGGTACATCAAAAGCAGGCGAGTGAGGCAAAGGCAAGGGTTGACAGAGTTGGCATGCATACCTAGGCAGGATCGTCAGATAGCCTGGGGTAGGCCAGGTATTCATCCCATGGCTGCTTTAGTGCCGTCATCTGCGCGCGCGCGCGCGCTCCGCAAGCTTGGGCCCGTCCTTTCTTTTTTCTTTCTTTTTTTTTGGTGCTACCACTTGAAATTCCTCTTCTCCGCTGTGAGTTTGATATAGCGAAACCTTGCGCCGATAACTGATGGTGAGGTGCTGACTGAGCCGAGGTGGCTACAGTAGGCTCAGGCTACCCGCTGAGTCGGGACGTTTCTTAAACGGTCTCGTTTGCTTCTTTCCGCTTTTCCTTCTTCACCAAGGTTTGCGGGCGACTGTTTCCCATGTTTCCTAGAGCGGTCTAGCCTGGGGAGACTTTAACAGTCCGCGGCTTCTGGCTGGAGTGTGTTGTGTGAAGTGTTGCGTGGTCTGGCTTGCCCCGGCGTACGCCACAGTCGGTTATGGGTCTCCAAGAAGGACGTGCCAGAACCACTGAACCCCGGAAGGTGATCAGCAACTGACGACCTCGGGCCCGGTTCTCCTATGCCAGGCAAAGGAGGCGACATATGGCCAAAAAGAAACACACCTAGCCCTCGGCATTCAAGGCGACCCCGGGTAAGGCTGGGCGAGGTCGGGGCATGGCAAGGCAGAGACATCCTCTCCTATGGGCCTGGGTACGGGTGCGGCGCAAAACGCTCGACGCTTTGGTACATCGTCCATCTGTCTTCGGGGTCTGAACAGAGTTCCTACCGTACCCTTGATTCTGATCCATTCCGCCCATGTAAATACAAGGTATCTGTCGACCCAAAGTGTACGCTACATACGAGAGCGACACGCTGCTTCAGATTGTCGTGCGTGTTCCCCCGAGCCCGATCCCAGTCCAGAGATTCGCGGCCAGCTTTGGTTTGGTGGCAATGAAGAGAGAAGCGAACTGTAAATCTTCCCGCTTTTTCTGGAGCCAAATTGATGGGGCGCTCTCTAAAAAAAGAGTTCACTAAAAACACAACGCACTCGACTGCTTCATCCCTACACGCTGCTACTACGGTACATGAAGCGAAAGCGACGGCGGAGCGACGGCGGCGGAAAACCCCCCCCCCCCCCCCAAAAAAAAACACCAACAACTACAAGCCACAAAGATTGGGCAGAGACGACGGGCCGCGGAAGACGAGGGGCTGTGCTGCGACTTGCATATGCTCAATGACAGAATCCGAGGAGGCCAGGCGAATGGGAGCCGATGGAGCCCGCAGGCAGGAATTTTCCCAGCAAGCGCAGCTGAACGGCACCGAAAGCCACTGCTACTGCGTGGGCGCAAGCCTCACGTCCGGTACCAAGCACATGTACCGTGCCTCGTGCAGAACGACGTCGTTGCTTCTTGCGGGTTGGATCTCACCCAGGATTGCCATGCCGCATCCGAATTTTTCCTGCTCGGTTCTTTTTCAAGTTAGTGTCCGTGTGTCCCTGCTCTGCGGGTCTGCGTAGCACGCCTGTGGCTTCGTCGGTAGCCCGCCAAGCGGCCTGTCAAGGCTCTCGGATACTCCATGATCTTTGGTTTTCTTTGGGTCTTGGTTACCTATTTCTTCCTGCAAGCTCACGTACTTCGGGCCAGAATCCAGACGGCCCGGACGCACTGTTGTGAGGTGGTGATGTACGCGCCAGGTGGCCTCCCGTCCAGCTGGCAGCTCAGGCGGCCTCAAGCCTGACCGTCTGTGCGCCTCGTCTTGTCGTGGCCAAGTTGACGAGTCTGCTGTATTCGTATACTGCACTCTTGTGGCCTTGGTAGCCCGCGGCACGTGCAAAGATCGAGCTGATGAGGTCCAGAATTCGGGCCTTGGTAGCGACCCGATACGTCCTCTGCTAATATCCAGACACGGCAAGTGAGTCGTCGTCTCTGCGTCTAGTCGTACTTCGCCCCATGGACCAATGTGCTCCGCTAGTTAGTGCGAATACGATTGCCGCTTCTTCCTCCTTGTTTCTCGAAAGATGCCTTATCTCTCGGTTGGGTCGTGAGATGGAATCCGGACTGCCAGAATTTTTTTTGTTCATTTCATCGTCCCGTCATCGCATGTCCCCGCCACCCGAGGGCCAAGTACCGTCCCTGCAAAAGGGACGCGCCTCTTTAGGTACCATCAATACTTTTCCGCCGTACAGTTATGCTTTTCCTCTCTGTGGTCTGTTGCACTTGCAAAAGTCCACGGCCGATTGTCCTGATTTGCGAAACCCCGCGACAAACTCGTCGTCATACCCTCTGGATTGCAATCCTGGATCAGTGTCTCTCCGGCTAGAGACAGGCCCGAGGAGAGACATCGCCGAGGTCTAGCGTCGTTTGCCCTTGCACGAACCGTCACCTTAGTACGAGCACCGGTGGGTAGCCCAACTGTCAGAGTCTTACCGGCCAGCGGCTTGTCAGAAAAGAAAGAACGACACTTGTCACTGCTGTCAGGAATGCTTCTGTCCCAGAGAAGGCTTACCCCTGCTTGCCGGCACCCACCAACACCAGGCGCCTTCTTTCACATGTACTATGTCTCTCGGTGGAAAGCCACCCCTGTCCTCACCACCACAGGGTCCGTCCCAGCTCCGTAGCTGCCAACTCCTCCCCCTTAGGGAGCAAGCTCAAGCAAGGTGGGGGGGGGGGGGGGGGGGGGGGGGGCAAGAAGAGGCGACTGCGTGACGACTTCCACATCCGCGCAGGTCTCCGGGCGCTTCGTTTGACGAGATGGTGTTTACTATAGTAGCATTTCCTCGGATGCCACCACCACTGCTGACCGGGACCATTGTGGTCTGCACCGGGGCCGTGGGTTGTGCTTCCGCGGCATTTCGAATGATCCCAACCTCTACCAGCACGGGCTTTTTCGATATATCATTTTGTAGACATTGCCCATCCCGCCCTTCACTGAGTGGCCTGTTCCTTGGCCATGCACCTTGCTCTTTTGCGAAGTATCAGGTCTGCTCGAGGCGTAGGACTTCCAGTGTGTAATCATCGCGAGGGTGAACCATGATTGGAACAATATGTGATTTCATGCTCTGCCGCACACGCCCACGCAGGTCCGGGGCTTTTGTTAGCCGGAAATGGGCTTGGGTGTTGTGCTATATCATGCAGGTGCATGAGAATTCGCAGTCTCTCAACCCGTCTGCCGCTAGGAAGCTATCCTGAGCTTCCGTTGGCTGGCTGCGCTTATGCAGCCCACCAGATTCGTCAACCTTTGATGATTGTGTCGTCCGGCTCGTTTCTTGCTTGTCAGATCGGGGACAGGTCTGTTGCCACCATCGACAAACCCCTTGCGCCGTCACCGCGACCAAGACTGCCATCGCGATGGGGTTTGCTCGTGACGATCGAAACCGGCTAAGATGAGACCTTCTCGGAGATGAACAACACGGCCTTTGGCAATCGTCATGCCGCCGTCTCTCGGTATTGACCAGTCGTGTGGTCCAGACGCTGTTCACCTCGCGTCTTGAACATTAGTAGCAGTATGACTCGCATGCGCCTACAGGACACTTCTGCTTGTCGCCCTGCATCATGTCGGTCTTAGCAGAAGATCGTCTCTGAAACGATGCAGGCGCGGCCGCGACGGCGGGTAGCCCCCGTAGCTACATGGCATCATATCGGACATTGACTGGCCATCCCTATCTGCAGCTCGGACCTCTTTCGAATGCAAAGTCGTAGTTGCTGGACCGGCTCGACTTTCTCGACACTCAGGGCAGTGTCATGATTGGAGCGGCCCAGGAGTCCGTTGGAGGAACCGCCAAAGGAACCATCGCTAAGCTTCACCCACCTGCCATCGCGGCCGGGCTCCGCTTGTGAGGGGGAATGACACCAGACGGCGCGGCGTACCGTAGTGGCAGAGTTGTTGTTCCGTCTAAGAACTGGCTTGGAGGGCGTTGTCCAGAAGCGTGGTACTTCCTTCCTCCCTTCTAAACTTCGCATGGACACCGAGCCGAAGGGGTTGGTTCGTCGAAATGGAACTGGCTCCAACTGAGCTGTGGGGAGAGACTGGTCGGTCGAGGGTGTAGACATCGATCAACGACAGCCTGTAGATGGCTTCTTACAGGGATGCTGCCCTTGCTAGCGGCGGAAGGTGAGCTAAGGTGTGTCTGCCAAAAAGCCCGTTTCTATTACCTCATTGGTTGCTGAGCTGACAGCCAGATTTGGCCGATGTGGGTCTAGACGGAAACAGGCCGAAAGCCTCGATCGTGATTGGCAAAAATACCGAATATCATCCATTATATTTGACCAATAGCGGACTGTATACTGCTCAAGTCCATGATGAGGAGAGACGGTTGGAGTCAAGAGGCCCCGAGGGGTCTCCCCTTAAGCATGCAGCGATGGCTAGCCGAGTAATGATGAACCTGTTAATGGCGCAACGCCTTCGTGTCAGGGTTAAGGAGAAGAACACCCAAGGTCATGGGCATCAGGAGAGAGTTACAGACCAGATACCCAGATAGGGGACGAGCCTGTCCCGTCTACGGGTGCCATGCTGCAGAAGCAACCGTTCTCGAACCTCTTCAGAAGCGGATAGAGATCGGTCGCCAACCAATCTGCCGTTCAACCAAGCCATCAAAACGCTGACCTACTCGACTTTGACTCAAACCAGGGGTCATTGCCCAGAAACGTGCCCGGAAAGCAAACAAGGGCTACCTGCCGCGTTGTCGTCCGTTGGGGCGTTCTATCGCGACGTATTGGGCTTGTGGCGAAATTGACTACTTTGCCAAGAAGGTTGACGAAGTTATCCCCTGTTACTGCCAGGATACCGTGCTGCCGGTAGCTGGCTGTTTTGCGACCCGACGGCGGCATCGCGGCGAGCCAGTGGGTGGGTTCACAATGACACCTCAGACGGAGTTGAATGCTCGCCTGGGGGGGCGGCGTTTGTTCGGTCGTAGACGCGGCAGAAGGCGACCTTCACGCCGCGGAGGCACTGGTGTAAGTCTGCTGACTGCCTATTTTTGGCCCCCGCGGCCCTCGCCTGTCATTGACGCAGGCGGGTCCGCCGTTTGCCGCGTCTGCTCTGCAGGAGTGCAGGAGTCTGATTGCCAGCATGACAGCAGCCAGTGCGCGCCGGCCTGCCAAAGCTCGTGACCGCTTGTCATCGTCAGTTGACTCAGGTCACATGAGTTTACCCGCCGAGATGTGTGATGCTGGTTTTCGTCCGCAGCGTTTGAGCCTTGACAGGCCTGCCGTCGTGTTGTCTACAAGGGCAGAAGTGCACCTAGCCAAGCTTCACGAGCCGTGTCGGTTCCGGCGTCGCCGTGTTGCAAGGCTGATCCCTACCCCAGTGGATAGACCCGCGACCCGTAAACCCTGCTTTGCCGCACGGTTGCGCGGGAAGGAGATCACTTCGTCTTTAGGTAATGGCCGTCAAGTCGAAAAACGCCGAGGAGTAATACAGCTCGAAAACCGAAACCAATCTCCTGCAAGATGGCATCTCTGCCTTGCCATTCGTTTCTAGTCTTCGCAGTGGTCTGGATTTAGGAGGGCGTCCTATGCGTTGAGCATCGCTGGACTTTAGGAGAATTGCCCATCACAGGCGACGCATTGCGTAGTCAATATCTGTTGAGTCAATTCAACAGTATCCAAAAAAGCAGGGCAAGCCTTGAGCCAAGCAGTAAGCATGTTTGTTTGTTTCGCATGAGTATTCCTTGGGAGGGCATTCCTGGTCTTTGAGCTGAGTTGTACCGATAGTCGCCACCAACTATCGTGCCTGGCCCATTCCGAAGCTGCAGCGAATGCTGAACGCTGCCACGTCGAGCGCGTGTCGCAAACAACACTCAGCATGCCTGCAAAAGCGCGGCAAGGCTTGCGCGGCGGATGAGCTGGTGCGTGTCTTTCTCTGATGGTGGAATGGCAACACCCACCGAGAACCGACGATCGTAAGGTTTCCCCAGATCTCGAAGCTCCGAAAGGTGTCCAAAAAAAGAACAGGGCCTGCCGGCATTAGGAGAGACGGTGTGGCGAAAGCCCCACTATTGGAGATCCGCGTGTGGCGCAGGCACCGGGAGACTGGTGGAGGAGGGTGGAGGGAGCCTGCCATTTCTTCCTCACTGAGATTGGGAGACACAGCAGGTTGATAATGTGGCACCTTGAAGAGTGCGAGGAGTCGAGGGTTCCCGAAAAATGCATGTTAGCAAATGCACAACTCAGGGGACCTACGTTGGTCGTACATAGTATGCTGAATACGGGGGCCCCGTGGTTGGGCACGAGTTGCACCCTTGAACAGCTGAAATGTGCTGCTACCGATGCAGAAGACCCGCTGATCGCTTTAAGCCGATTGCTTGTTAGTGGTCGCCGGACCTCGATTCTGCATAAGGGAGAGACCACGCGGGAGGGGCTGAGGGGCTGTGCTGCCCGCAGAAAACAACGACGTTGACTCGCTGATGGTCGGCATTTTAGCATTGACCTGACCCTCCCTCCTTGGACGTTGGCACAGGACACCAGACAGTCTGGTCCGTTGTCTGTTGTCGACAGCCACGCGGCTCCGAGAGGATGCAGAAACGGCCACGCGACAATCCATACCAATCTTGGCCGGCATGGTGCCATCAGAGTTGTTTCCCCCAAGTGTTAATGATGGAGTTTGTTTCACCAAGAAAGCCCACTTCGAAGAGCCTGTTGCGGAAACAAGCCAGTGTCTGGGGCTGGGTCGGGGATTCGGGATTACCTGTCGTGGAAGTGTGTCGTGATAACGACGACGTCCCGGCCAGTCATCATGACCCCGTGTTTCGAACATAGAGGCTCGACTAAGTTTGACGGGGTGGGCGTGGGTGCGGGTACACCTTACGCGACAAAACATCAAGGAGTCCGAATCGGTTTGTTGGGATTTTCTGATGTAGCTCTGTCCTTGTCAAATATCTGACGACAGCTATTGATGCAACTCGTTGACTTCTCCATGACTCGATTTCGACGGCGGATGGCTGTTGTGCCCCAGATGCCATAGTCGGTGGCAGACACCCTTAGTAGGATTGGTGTGGTTGCATGCATGTTAGGCGTTGGGGGCGGTATCGGAATCGAGACGATGCACAAGGCAAGCATGAGCCTGTTCGTATGATAAAAGTCATGACTGCCTCGAGTTGTTTCGTGGGTTCAGGTAATAGACAGCCGAATGAAGACTGCATCAGCTACTGCGTGCCGAGCGACTTCAGGTGAAGGGCGTATTCGTAAGGTGTAGATGGTCCTTCTGTATGAGCTGGGTGTCACGCTCAGGATTGCCATGCCGCCGCCGAGCTCCGCAAAGCTCCATCGGCCAACGTAAAGAGCATCGCATTGAGACTTTACCAAGTGCAAACTATGTCCCAAGCTTGTTTCGCAAGATGCCAAAACTCGTACAGTAGGATGGGGGATCGTCGAAAAGTTTGTGGGTTGAGGAAGGGAAGTGGCGCCTTTGGTCGATGCCTGGGCTGTCAGTGCCATCAATGGCATGGATTGGCACTAAGGGGAGCTTTGGCCACTTCTTCTCGCTAAGGCCCGAACTAGAGTATTGGTCCCCTCAGGGTAGGTAATGTGGCTAGGTACAGCGAGTTGCGGGGTGCTCTCGGCCGAGTTCACAGTGGAGCGGCCAGTGAAGACTGAGCGTGAAGCGCGAAGCGAGGCTGTCCCATTGGCCCTCTCCTCCCTGGCTTCAGCCTGTTCTCCAGACGAGGCTTGACATTGACAGCACACCTCCCAAAAGTCGCAACCTCCCAAATGCGGCATTCGCCGACGTCATCACAACCTCACTTAGCATCTTAGTCCTGTCGCTTCCTTCGAAATATCCTCTGCACACGACCTTCCGAGCATGCATCTTGCATACCAAAGACGCCGATGATATCCTTGTAGACAGCGATCTGAACGACTCGAAGCGGCCTTGACTCCTATATGATGACAGAGCCCGCTCCGGCGGCTGCCCCCGGGGCTGCAACGACCCCAGCGCAGAAACAAACAAGCCCTGCGATCCCCGTTGGCTTGAACGAAGCATCTCTCGACTCGCCGACCTTTCGGTCTACCGCTCAGCATTTCGGAGAGCACATCGACAATGTCGAGAAATGGCTCGATGACTACGTCCGGTCAACCTCCCGAGTCACTCGTGACGTCCTAGCCCTCGAGGAGAGCGTCAACACCTACCTATCCAAGATCTTCCCGCCTGCCGCGACAGCCGATGCTATCATCGACCACGATTACACGCTGCTTGCTCTGCGTCGCATCAGCGACGGATCCAGAGAATGGTGGACGCAGATCATGTCGACCGTGCGAAAGATGGATACCATCTCCGTCGAACCCATCCGGTCTTTCGTCGCCTCCGACTTGCGTTCTTTCAAGGAGGTCAGGAGAGTGTTGGAGCATACGCAGAGGAATTTCGACCAGGCCATGGCCCGGTATATGAGTCAGTCCAAGACGAAGGAGCCCTCCGCCATCCGGGAAGAAGCGTTCGCCGTGTACGAGACGCGAAAGGCATACCTCAAGGTCTCCATGGACTTTTGCCAACTCGCACCGCAGATCCGTTTCAGCCTTGACAAGCTTCTTGTTCGTGTCAGCTCCGACTTTTGGAAAGAGATGAAGCGGTCGCGTGATGCCGCTGCCGCTTCGATAAAGTGGGGTTCGGAGATGGACCGCATCCGTGGCTGGTCTCGGGAGATGGAAACGACAGAGTTTGTCTTCAAGAGGGAGCTACAGATCGCCCGCCGCGATATTGGAGAGATCACGCTCCAGGCCTTCAAGCCGTCCCGAGAGTTGGAGGACTACAGTGCTTCGACCGTTCCGTTCCTCGGTTCCCGAGGCCCGGTTAGTGTTCAGCCGCAAGAAAGCTCAGGCGTGGTTTCGGAGAAGCAGGGCTGGCTCTTCCTCAAAACACTCTACGGAAAGCCGGCCAGGTCCAACTGGGTCCGCCGTTGGTACTACTGTCGAGACGGCATCTTTGGCTGGCTGATCAACAGCCCCCAAGGCGTGCTGCAAGGCGACGAAATTGGCGTTCTTCTGTGCAACGCCAAACCCGCCGTCGCAGAAGATCGCAGATTCTGTTTCGAGGTAAAGACGAAGAGCCAGACGCTTGTTCTCCAGGCAGAGACTCAGAACCAGCTCACCGAGTGGCTCGAGGTCTTTGAGGTCGCTAAGAAGAGAGCATTTGAAGCCAGCGTGGACAGAGATAGCAGCTCTTCGCCTGCTGGAACCGACCCGGCTTTCTCCATCACGCCGCCTCCCCTTCCGGAGTTCTCGGCGAGATCCTTGGACGCGGTGGTCGCGGGTGAAGAGCCTGTGGCAGCCTTCGACAGGGCCGGCACTCTTCCGGTTCCTGGAGCCGATGGCAACATAGCTGGTCGTGCCAGTTTCGACGTGAACGGCGCGCCCCGTCGTTCCATCACCGCTTTGGGACGGGATCTAGGTCGAGAAATGGTTCGCGAAGAAGGAGAAAGCAATCGTGATCATGCGGCGAGGATCATCCAGAAGCTAGATCTTCACCGAAAAGCGACATTTGGAGCCGGCGCTGAAGCCGCAGTCGCTGCTGCTGCTGCACCAGGTAGCGGCGGTATCGCGGGCTTGATAGCAAGCCACGGCCACCTCCCCGGGTACCCTTCTCCTCCTCAAGGCGGGTCAAAGAACTCGTCGACCTCAAGACTACCCGCCCAGGACCCAGTCCACGGGACTTTGGCTCCATTGACACTGGCTCGACCTCCTGCAGCAACCAATCTAAGCAGAACAGCCGTCATGTTCTCCGTCGACAGGGGCATGGGAGGGGACAACACCAGCCACATGCCCACCGCCGTCCTCGCCAACTACTGGGGAAGCAGTCCTTGGAGCACCGTGTACGGATCGGGTCCGGGCCGTCCTCACACTCCAGGGCTTCTCGAGGAGAACCCTTTCGGAATAGTCGTCCGTGAGATAGGCAAACCCGGGGAAGAGAAGGCTCCGACCCCCTCGACCGGACATAGAAAGACGGTCAGTGTCGATGCGAAAATCAACCAGCCTCAAATGCCGTTCAAACAGCCGGCCGAGACGTTTCCCCCGGGCTACCCGCCCGAGTTAAGAATCCAGCATCATCAGTTCCGCATTCTCTTCCCCACTGTCCCCCTCGACGAGAAGCTTGTCCTCGTCTTCCGGGCTGCTTGGTCAAGTTCATCAGGCAAAGACTCACCATCGCACGGACAGGGGCTGGCGGGCAACGGTCGGATTTACATCACCCCCGACAATATGTACTTTTACGGACAACAGCTGGGCCTTGTCGTCGCCTATGCTATCAGCCTCGACATCATTGCCGAAGTCACGGCGGCGCCTGGAAAGGAATGCGACTTCATCTTCCTCCATCTCGGCGAGGATGGCAATGAGACGGGGTACACCAGAATCACCATCAAGATATTCCTGGACAATCTCCAACTGCTGCACGCAAGACTGAACTTGCTGATCGACGACCTCCAGTCGGAGGAGCCGTTGGAACTGTCAGAGCTCATCCGGGCTTTGATCAACCTCGAATACGAAGACTACAGCAAGCGCAGCCCGAGCGTCGAGAGCTGGGAAGAGATTTCCTCAAACACACCATTCGATGATGGCACATACTCTGGCCGTCCCGCCAGACGCCAGAGCCAATTCGGACCCAGGCTTCGCGTGTCAGGCCCAGGCTCCCGACAGACTCCCAAGGTGCAGGTGCCTGCGCATCCAGTCATGTTTGAGCCGGAGGACATGCAGAGAAAGGTGGCGGAACGGCACTTCGAGATCAGTGCCAAGGCGTGCTTCCACGTGCTTTTCGGAGACAAGAGCTTCGTCTTCCCTAAGCTCTACTTTGAACGGAGAGCGCAGCAAATCGCCCAGGGCCCGTGGGCACTTGCAGACCATGGCCGGATGAAGCGGGAGTTCCACTTCAAGTTCGACTACAAGGACATGATTGGCCGACCCAAGACCGTGGACGTGGTCGACTACCAGACAATGGACGTTTTCCAGGAGCATGTCACGTATGTTGTCACGCACACCAAGACGGCATGGCATCTTCCTCATTCGCAGGACTTCAAGCTGGTGACCAAGGTTGTCATCACACACGTGGCCAAGTCCAAGTGCAAACTGGCGATCTACACAAAGGTCGAATGGTCCAAGGTGCCGACGTTCTCAAAGAACTTGGTTGAGCGCCAGGCTCTCAACGACGCCGAGGGCGATGCCGAAGAGCTAGCGGACGTAGCGACAGACCAGGTGCGCAAGCTGGGCCCGCACAGTCGGACGAAGCGGGCGATTCAGGTCTACGGAAACATCGGGCAGCAGACCCAAGTCGTCGTGTTCTCGCCAGCCGACGCCGCGGCGTCCAAAAAGCAGCTCATCAAGCCGCGCACGCTGACGGCGATGCTCTTGGAGACGCTCCGTTCCTTTGGCGAAAGTGCGGTAACGTCGCTCATCATGTGGGCCATCGCAGCCGTGAAGACTCTCTTCAGCGTTGTCTCGGCTCACAGACTGATTCTCCTTGTGCTTGCCGTGAGCGCGTTTACAAACATCGCCCTGACCTCCAAGGAGAGCTCGACATGGTGGACAGAGAGACGGGCAGTCAAGTTCATGAGCCGCGTTGGCGTTGGGCCGAACGTGATGATGAGCAAGGCCATCTACATGGCAGACCTGAACGAGGCGACGGGGGCGGTGGGCCACAACAGCAGCTGGCCTACTGATAGCGCATGGTTAGTTCAGAGCGAGATCGACAAAGAGTCTCACGCTAACGCATCACAGCTTCACCACTTTCCAACTTGTTGCAAATGCCACCGATCTCGATGCTCCGTACGAGGACGCGGGGTCGACCTTGTCGTCGGCCACGAGCCGAGCAACCGCCCGGCGGCTGCGCCGGACACGGCAGCGACTCGGGTCGTACCGACATGACCTGCTCGTCGCGATGCGCATTGTCAACAGTATCGAGCGGGAGATGGTGCAGTCAGAGTGGGAAAACTGGCTCGCGGACGAGAACGTCCGTTGTGACAAGCTCAAGATGGTGCTGGAGGAGAACGGGGCGGGCGCCAAGACCAAGCGCAGCGGCAGCCAAAAGGTCATGACGTCCGCTATGGACGAAGGCAAGAAGGAGACGTTGCGTGAGTGGTACGATACATACTGCGGAAGTTGTAAGCTGGATCACCAGGCGTTAATGAGCGAGCGAAACTCGTTGGCGAGTCTGTAGAGACAGCTGGTTGCAGAACCTTTGGAAGCGGCGGGAGGCTTTCGTCAACGCACACAGTCTACTGTTTGTCTCCGATTGGGAGGATAATTATTGATTTCATCATTGTACAAAACACGCCGCTTCACTTGCAGGCCCTGATTTGGGGTCTTTTGTTTAAGTTGGAGAGGGATCCACTGGATAACGGTTGGGTTCATTGGGCAATTCCATAGCACCATTTGGGATTCTGCAGTAGGGCGACGAGGCGACAATTGACCAAGACGGACCGGCGAGAAACTAGAGGGCATGTCTCGGCTATCTCGGCCGGGATTCTGGTGTTTTGGAGGTTGCGAGAAAACTAGAGTATACAACCTAGATCACGATGATGCGATGGGATTGACGACCTGATACACGGACAATAACAACAGGCTTAATTAGTCGATAATACCCGTACCCCGGATCAATTCACCTCGGCGGAGAAGCGGATGAAGATCTCACGTGCCCCGATCCTCGTTTGAGAAACGCAAGACGGAAGTAGAAATGGGCCAACCTGATGGACAGCCTACGTAAGACAAGACAAGAATGTAAAGAACCCCTCATGTCTCGAGCTCTAGATTGTAGAGGGGGTGCATGGCAAGAAAGGGACGACGCAGTGACATGGCTGCGAAGAAGACCCAGGCGGGAGAGGCAGGCCGCCTTGGGCGACGTAGCGTAGAGAGCCTGTCTAGAAACGAGGTCTTGGTCCGCGAGCAACAGAGCAAACGGTGAACAGGGGGAGGGGAGGAGCCGCACTTGACTTCATCATCGCTGGAGACGGTCTCCAATGAGAGGGAACCGAGAGGACGGAGGTCTAGCCCAGAATACGCGGATTCTAGACGATCTCTAGCGCCATGGCTCCACCCATTGGCCGCCAGATCGAGAAATGGATCCTGCGACCACCAATTGTGACGTCGGGATGAACAGGGGGGCGGCCCTCCCGACAGCGTCTCCCCCACCTCTGTAGGGAGGGCCGCACATGGGCAGGGGGTGACGTCAGCGTTAAGCTCGGGTTCAAAGTGCAAACGCGCGGGTGAGCGAGGGAGAAGATGGAGAAGCAGGGAAAGGGGAACTGCGCAGGTTGCCGTACTATACTGGGGGTCAAAAACATTGGGCGACGATGCAATCCCCAAAGAAACGGACGCAGGCTTGCAGCTTGCAGTAGCACGAGGCACGCAAGGAGAAGACAGCCTCGAGTTTGCAAGAGTCTCCCCCGACTGTGACACAATGGGACGTGATGGAACTTGGACGAGGAGCAATAGGTCCGTCCGGGGCCGACAGACGTCAAGGCCCCCTCTACGTACCTGTACCTACGCAACCCAGCACACGCAGTCGAGCCAAACACCGGTAATCCACCCGTCTGTACCTTGATTGCCGGGGCTGGTCATTCGTGTCCCCTGAGACCCCGACAAGCCGTGATCCCCATACCGTTGACGTCCGTCTTACGGTACTTTAGCACAAGCAGGCACAACTGTGGCTTACGCACGACTGCTGCATCCCCCACCGTCGCTTGATTCTCTCTCTGCTCCCTGACCCCAACACGCTTCTTCCATTAATTAAGCCACACGTGGGGCATCACTGCAGACAGCTCTCGACCGTACCCGAAGCTTTATTTCGTCTCCATTTGCACAGCCATCAACCGCCCTCCCAGCATTCAAGCAATTAATCGTCCCCATCCCACGAAACAGCATCTACCTTGCTTTCCCCACGACCACGAGCAATTCCCCTTTCCTGTCACCTCGGTCGCTTGCGGACCCCGACGACAGTTCCATTTTGCAACACCAGACATTTTGGAAATACCCGTCCGCGTCTATACTCACTGTACAGCATCAGCCCGGCTCGGTTTCATTAGGCGGCTTGGGCTATGACATCGTTTTAAACACACGACACACCCCCGATCCCCTCCTCCAACGCCACTCGCAACTCTCACGAACGCAATGGCACCGCATCACGAACCCTTCAAAGGCCTCGCGCCCGTAAAGTGGGAGGCCGTCGCCCAGGAGGACCCCAAGGAGTTCATGAAGAACGTCTTCGCCGACGCCCAAACGATCATCGACTCCATCCCCGTCCCCGCCGCCGTCAAACAGGCCACCGCCTCCCACGGCCGCACACGCTCGCACACCGACCCCCCGCTGCCCGTCGCCGACATCAACCGCTCCCTCTCCCAGCGTCAGACGGGCGCCGCCCTACGCCTGTCGCAGGACCTGTCCAAGGAGTGGAAGGAGGTCAAGGTCAACGCAAAGGACAACCCGCTCGCCATCAACGTCTACAAGCTTGCCTCCAAGGACGGCAAGGGCAGCTGGTTCGCGCGGCGCAGCATCCACGACGGCCTGACGTTTGAAAAATGGAAGCTGGGCCTCGAGAGGGAGTTTGCCGAGTCCATGAAGGTGCAGAGCGGTCCCGGCGCCGGCGCCATCCGTGGCATTGGAGCCGAGAAGTGCGTGGTGCACGAGGTCGTCGAAGGATCTGGAAAGATGGAAGGTGAGCTTTGCCGACGCCGTTTGCAGCGTTGACGCCATTCGCTGACAATTCCCACGCAGTTTTCCAGCTATCGGCGCAGTTCCCAGGCCCGACAGCTCCGAGAGACTTTGTGACCCTGCTTCTGACTTCCGACTTTTCCGGCAGCGCCCCGCAGGAGGGCGGCAGGCGTCCGCTGAGGACGTTCATGATTGTCTCAAAACCGTGCGTGCACCCCGAGTGCGCCGAACGGCCAGGCTTTATTCGAGGTCAATACGAGTCGGTGGAGATCATCCGCGAAATCCCGTCCGACAAGCCCGCTGCCATCACCCGCGCACGATCCTCAATTGATCTTAGCCAAGAAGGCGCAAAGGAACGACAGGCGGTGGCCGAGTCCATGAGCAAGGAAGCTGTTCTGCGGGCAGCAAAGAAAGCAGCAGACGGCGAGGGGCGCCACCGGGGCGTATCCGTCGACAGTGCCCCGGCCAGAGACGACGCAGGACACGCCGGCGAGAGTGCTGAGGAGGAGGGATCGAGGGCGATCGAGTGGCTCATGGTTACCCGCAGCGACCCCGGCGGCAACGTTCCTCGTTTCCTGATTGATCGAGGTACGCCCGGGGGTATCATAGGCGACGCCGGCAAGTTCATCAAGTGGATGACTGCCAAGTCCGCCGACGACTTGACTGCCTCGGACACTGAACAGGAGGAGATGAAGCAGGGCGCTAAGCAGGCCGAGGACAACAAGAACGCTTCGCCAGTGGAGATGGCTAAGCGACCGACGCCAAATCTCGTACCCGAGCCCTCGGCGCAGGTACGGGACGACTCCGTTCCCAGCAGCAACGGTCTGTACGGCATCATCTCTGGGGCATTCGGCATGGCTAGCTCCGTGGTAGCAAGCCGCATCCCGGAAGGCTACGCTCTGCCGGGCATTTTCCAGGCGCCGAGCACCAATGGCTCGATAGCTGAAGAGGAGGAGGAAGACAACGACTCGGACGAGAGCGACACTTCGTCCATTCGAAGCTTCGCCTCTGCCGTTGAGAAGACGGACGAGGGTGAGGCCGTCACACCCCCCGAGATGACGCAGCCCGATACACTGTCGCTGCACTCGTCGGGCTCCGGTGCCGGGTCCCTCCGGGGATCCAAGACGTCCTCCCACCACGAGAGGGAGCTCAGGAAGCTCCAGGAGCGCCGCCAGAAGATGCAAGACAAGATCAACAAGATGCAGGAGCGCATGTCGAGCAAGCGGGACCAGGACTCGCAAAAGGAGGCGGCGAACCTGGTCAAGCTGCGCGAGAAGCACGACAAGGAGATGGCCAAGCAGGAGGAGAAGTACAAGCGCGACCTGCAGCGGCTCGAGCAGCGCCGCGAGCAGGAGCAGCGCAAGGCCGAGGAGAAGCGGCGGAAGCAGGCGGAGAAGGAGGAGAAGAGCAACCTCGCGCTAGAGCTCGAGCGCGTCAAGACTGAGAGGGACGTTGCGCTCAAGGAGATTGACATCCTCAAGGAGCAGATTGGCCAGCTGCAGAGCCAGAACACCATGCTTGTGGTCAAGTTGGGCAAGATGGGCGGGCTCAAGAGGCAGGACTCGTCGCTGAGCGTGCCCGGGGAGAAGGTCGTCCATACCGTCTCCAACTGAGCCAGGAGGCGGTGGGACACTTGAATACGGGCGGTGTAGCAGCGGAAAAGGGGAGGCAAGTAAGCTGCAGGACAGGATACCCAGCGCATTGCGTCAAGGAGAGGGAGAAGAAGATTGAGAGGGACAACAACAGCAAGCATCAAACGGCGTCGGGGCGTCTTAGCCTTCCTTTACAAGCCTTTTTTTACCACTTTTTTACTTTTGTTTCTATTTTCTTCTTCTCTGTCCTTGTTGTTTAACCAAAGCATTGTATACGAAGCATGTCTACCTAGCCAAAACTGGACTAAACCTTATTCTCTACCTTGACCAGATTTGAACGAAGCCAATGTGTGTACCTTTTTTTTGCGTGACCACCCCATAACTACGTGAACCGTATCTACGCGGCCCCCCGTTTTTAGACGGCCGCCATCTCGAGCAGCAGCCCGTGCAGCCGCCCGCGCTGGCCGGCGCTCCGGAACTGCTCGAGCTTGCTCCGCAGCAGCTCCGAGCCGGTGGCGCGCGTCCGGGTCAGCGCCGTCGCGCAGAGGAGGATGCGCGCGCAGACCGCGTAGACCTCCGGGTCCGAGGCCCAGCCGAGGGGCCCGTCGGTGGAGTGGCGGTCGGGGGAGGTGAGGTCCAGGAGGGCGTCGAGGCCCGAGGACGTCCATCCCGTCAGGGCCATGGAGACGGCGGTGGGCGAGGACGAGGGCGCGGACGCGGCCGGGGAGGCGAAGACGTCCTCGAGGACGGCGGCCCAGCGGTTCGACTCGCGGACCTCGTCGATGAAGAGGTTCTGCTCCTCGATCGCGAAGAGGGAGTCGTCGAAGCGCAGGGCGGTCGCGAGCTGGGCCTCCGCGGACTCCCATGCGTCCTCACCGCGCGCGGCCGCTGAGGCCTCGGACTGGACGTGGCCCGTGAGGCGGGAGGCCAGGAGGGCGTGGAAGGCGGGCGCGTCGCGGTAGGTGGCCGCGACGCGGGTCAGCAGCCTCGGGGCGGCGTCCAGGGGCGCGAGGGGCTGCGTGAGGATGTGCTTCGCGGAGACAGAGGCCAGGTCGCGGACCTCGTCGTCGTCGTCGTTGAGGGCGTCGTAGAGGGCGACCAGGGCGGGGAGGTGGGCCGCCTCGGGGTCGGCGGCGGGGAGGGGGGACGCGGAGGAGAAGAAGGAGGCGAGGGAGGCCGTTGCGGCGATGCGGGTGTCAAAGGGGCGGGAGTCGAGGAGGGCCGAGGACATCATCCGGCCCCAGCCGCGGAGGGATTGTGCGGAGGCCGAGGAGGAGGCGGCCAGGGTCGCCATTATGGGCCCGCTGGCGCGGACAACGGCGTTGGAGAGGTTGGGGTTCATCGTCTTGGAGGTGAGATCCTGCCAGAGCTCGGTGAGTTTCTCCGAGGACGGGAGGCCTGCGAGGGATTGCTTGGTGTCCCGGGACGAGAGGACTAGGTCGAGGACCTCTGCGAGGTTGTTGAGGGCGGCGGCGCGCGGATCGGGGTGCGCCATCGTGAGGGCCAGGTCAGTGTACAGCGCGGCGTAGGATGCTGCTGCCGCCGGGGTAAGATGCGGGTGGTGGATCGCGGCGAGGGTTTCGAGGGTCGTGATCGTGGCCTCGACGCTGGTCGTGCTCGTCGACAGGAGGATCTCGCGGAGGGAGCCGGAGGCGGAGGAGCCGGAGGCGGAGGAGCCGGTGGCAGGCTGCGTTGCGTGGACCGCGGCGATGGCAAGCTGGGTGCGGAGGAGGGCGCTTTGCGGGGGTCGGGAGATGGACTCGGGGGTAGAGGGGTGCGTGGCGGGCTGGGAAGGTGGGTGAGAGAGGGCGAAGAGGGAGACGAGGTTCTCGACTTCGAGGTAGGCGGCGCGGATGTCGGGGCAGTGCTCGAAGGATTCCGGGTCGCTGGTCTCGATTTTGCCGAGGATCTCGGCCAGGCGCGGGACGGCGGACGACAGCTTCTGCGGGGCGACGTCCGAGAGCCTCTCGAAGACGGCCTTGACAGTCAGCAGTGCGCCGTGGATGTGGTTGTTCCTACTCGCAGGCACGGCGGCCAGCGAGTCGTCGACGATAGCCGCCGCAGCGGCGACCCAGTCTTCGTCCTTGAGTAGGAACGAGCACAGCGCGCGGGCGGCCATCTCGCGGACGTGCCAGACGGGGCTGGCGAGGTAGCCGGCGACGAGGCCGTAAAGCTCGTCGCGCGAGGCGTCTGGTGGCCCGGCGCGGCGGACGATGTCGAGGGCCGGGAACACGGACTCGGCGGCGATGGTGCTGCCGAGGGTGGTGGGCTTCATGACCTCGCGGCCGGAGCGGAGGAGGTTCAGGAGGACGTTGGGGAGGATAGGGTACTTGTGGTACTGCAGACGCGTCGTCTTGCCGTCCCAGCCGGCTTCGAGGGTGGTCTTGCTCTCGTTTGTGCCGAAGAGGTTGTCGAGGAGGGAGCGGAGGAAGAGGAGGCCGCAGTTGCGGATGCCCCAGCTGGACGGGTGTCAGGGAGGGGGAATTGAGGAAATGGGGTAGAGAGGGTCAGCTTACACTTCCGATTTGAGACTGCTGGCCGCGAGCTCGAGGCACTGCGGGATGTGAGGCGCGGACTTGCCGAGCTGGGTGATGAAGGAGCTCTTGAAGATGTCCTTGAGACAGTTGAGGGCGTGGACCTGGGGCAGCTTGGAGCCGTCCGACTCGGAGTTGTAGGCGGGCTTCTGCGCGATTGTCACGAGCTCCTCGATGACCTTGTCGAAGGAGGGCTGGGGGGCGTTGGCGGAGACGATGCCCGTAATCATGGCCGGGATACCAGCGGAGCGTCGCGTGGTGGAGGCTTGCGCGAAGATGCACTCCTTGGTTCCCTACAATGGAGTCAGCATTTGAGGCACTGTTCCACGGATAGGGGTTACGAACCTTGTACCAGATGTCGAGGAGGGTTTCGTCGCCCCCGTGACTGGCCTTCGGGTCGTCCAGGTGCTTGACCAGCTGGCAGCAGGTCGCGAAAGAGAGCGAGACCGTATTGAAGGCACCGCGGTGTCGCAGGCTGGACAGCTGATCAAAGGTCAACGAGCCGACGGCCGTGAAGAGATCTGTTGAGGGGCGCAGAGTCCCCTCCTTGGCCTTGGTCTTGAGCGGCAGGACCATGACGCGCATCAAGGCGCTGGGATCTGTTAGTTGTGTTTTTTGGTACCTATGGAACGGTTCTTACCTAGACTCGTGAATCGCGCGGAAGCTGTAGCTCAGCAAGTCCTTCGTATCAAGACCTTCGAGGTCCTCAAGCTCCTGCGGCAGGTGACCTTCGGGCGAGTCGTCGCAAAGAATATCCCTGACTGCAGCCCAAATACGCTGGCAGCACGTAACGATGCGGCCCTGGAGCGTTGTCATCGATTCGAGCTCGGACTGAGAGAAGTACATGTCGACAGTGGCTTGCCAGATGTAGCTGATATGGTTAGTCGTTATACGTTGGACGAACTGTGTCTGAACTCACCGAAGAGAGGCAAAGTAACCGTGAACGGGGGCCTCCAAGACGGCATTGCCCAGATCAGTCTCGGCAAACGTGAGCTTGCTCTCGAGAAGATCCACCAACTTGGAGATGTGCACAATCTGCGCGTTCCTGCTGTCGTAGAACCTGAACAGCAGCTCGTTCGTCCGAGCAACACCGTCAGCGTGGTCGGCGCGGGCCGTCCTCCTTGCGATGTCCTCGGCTCTCAACAAGAACTCTTCAAGGGTGTGCGAGACACCCTGCGTGCCGACGAGACGCTTGAAGCGCTTGTCGGCGAACAAGCTCTTGAGGACGCTGGTGCCGTTTTCTCGGACGTCGTCAAAGGGGTCCATGATGAGGTCGAGAAGCGTGCGCGTCCACCTGTCGTCGAAGAGGTCGAAGAAAAGGGCCTCATCGTCCTCCGTCTCCCAAGTCTTGGAGAGGTCCGCCTCGAGCTTGAGGATGAAGGCGACTGCCCTCAGTGACGTGAAGTGGCGCTGGAACGACGCAGTGGGGATCAACTCCGATCGCAGGAAGCCAATGTACCATGCCAAGAACGCCTCGTGCTGCTTCAGGCTTTCCCGCAGCTTGTCCTCGGGCCAGAACAGAATGTTGGTCCGGTGGTTCGCCTGTTTCGGTGCCTTGGGGGCGGCTTTCGGTACCCCGTTCGCTGCAGCGGCCGCGCCGTCAAAGGCCTTGAGGCGGGCCAAACTCTTGTGAAGGATGAAGATGGCACCTCTGTTCCGCTTGAACATGTCCTTCAGCTTGCTCAGCACCTCCATGCGGAACTTGGCGTCCGATTCGGAGAAGTACGTGGGGAGGTGGACCTGCAAGAGACGGAGAGCAATTGGAGAATACGGCCTTGTCGTCGAGGGAGAGGCAATGATGAGGGACAGCGCCAGCGAGCGAAGCTCGTGGGAAGGATGCGAGAGCACTCTCTCGAGGACGGTCTCCTCCAGGACTACTGCAGAGGACTCCTCTCTGTAGATGGCGCCTGCATCAACGGATGTTAGTACCGTCACTTAACTCATGGGGCAACATTGCATACCGGGCTCCTCGACCATGCCGACCTTCTTGCCAACTTCGAGCACAGCGAGGTTCAGCTGGGCCAATGTGTCCAGCTCAGCTACCGCCGAGCCAGACGCAGACCACATGCTGTTGATCTGCTCCAGGATCTGGACCGAGTCCTTGCGTTCGTCCTTGAACAGCGGCAGAAAGACATACGTCTTGATGCCCTCCAGCAGGGACGGCGTCTTGGTGATGGCGGCCTGCACCCAGCGGAGCCACGTCTCGACGCTGAACTGCTCGGCGCCAGCGGCTTGCGGGTTCTTCAACGACCGCTGCCGCAGCGCCCTAAAGATGGTCACGATGAACTTGCCCGCGGTGGGGCAGACGTAGTGCATGGTCATCCAGTCGAGCATCTGGCCGAAAAAGTCCTGCCACAGCTCAATGTCGGACTCCCAGCTGCACGACGGCTGCGTGCGCCTGTAGCTCGCGGCGATGTCGTCGACGGAAAAGACCGACTTGGACGCAAAGTGGTCCATGGCCTTGAGCGACGACTTGAGCAGGGGCTTGGTGGACTGCGGCCCGATGATGGAGATGAGGGTGTCGAGGACGGTCGTCTTGACGGCCTCGGCGGCGGCCGGGTCCGGGTTGCGGCGGATAAGTGAGGGCAGCAGGTCGAGGACCAGCTTCATGGACCGGTGCTGCTCCGTCTCGTTCCACTTGATGTAGAAGTTGAACAGCCGCAGACTGGGCTGCTCGGAGAAGGCCCATTGCCGCAGCGCCGGCTTGTCCGACTTTGAGCTCTGCTCGACAAAGCCGCAGAGCTTCACGCAGGAGTTGCCCGAGACGCCTTTGGGCTGAGCGGCAAGAGACAGGAGGTGGTCAAACACATCTTGCGCGATACTAAACAGGGGGAGATGTTAATTCACTTGTACATTTGAAACACGGGTTTTTTTTGGAAGGGCTAAAATTTTCTCTTACGAAGTCCATGACTCTTGCGGTTGCTCTTCAAGCCATTTGAGCAGGTCACTCGGGTTGACGAAGCTCTCGTACTGGGGGCCGTATCCTTCATCGCTATCTCATAACTTGGGGTTGAGGGCTGCCCGGCGAGTGACGCTGAAAATTGAATGAGGGGCACCGAGGGGCACGGCAGGAGCGATCGAATGCGCTGCTGGGTACCGAGCCAGTAACAGGGGTATGAACTTCTCAGTGTGTAAGTGGCGGGACGGCGTGCACCCAAAACTCTGATTTTCAACCGATCTTACATAAAATTCCCCTTATGCAGAGTGAGTCCGTCAAGGTATCGGGTCACTATGAATTTTCATCGAGGGGCATAGGCATAGGCGCAGGCGCGAGACGGGGCTTGACTCGGCGCGCCGGCGAAAGACTCATCGGTCGGTCTGGGGCCTTTGCGCAACCAATCGTCCGCGTCTCAGAGGACGACACGCGCACGGACCACGCCCACACAGGTGTGCCCTAATTGAAAAGAAGTTGCGCCCCGCCGAATTTTTCAATCGCCTCTTTTTTCTTGCTCCTCCAACCCAACTAACCCATCAGCATCTACCGTAAGCACCAGATTCCTGGGAGATATCGCAAAGATGTCGAAAATTACGGTCGCCAACGTCCGCACTCAGGTTGCTGAGCTCCTCGAGTACTCCCTCGAGACCAAGAAGCGCAACTTCCTTGTCAGTATTCCCGTCCCTTGGGCCCGGCGTGCGACCGAAAGACGCCGCCACTCGAACCGATCGCTAACCCCCCTCACAGGAGTCTGTCGAGCTCCAGATCGGCCTCAAGAACTATGACCCCCAGCGTGACAAGCGTTTCTCCGGCACCGTCCGCCTGCCCATCGTCCCCCGCCCCAACATGAGCATCTGCATTCTCGGTGACCAGCACGATATCGACCGTGCGAAGCACGGCGGTGTCGACGCCATGTCCGCCGATGACTTGAAGAAGCTCAACAAGAACAAGAAGCTCATCAAGAAGCTCGCTCGCAAGTACGACGCCTTCGTCGCTTCCGAGACCCTGATCAAGCAGATCCCCCGTCTCTTGGGTCCTGGTCTGTCCAAGGGTATGTCTACACTGCGCTCTCTGCCGAACCCCCCAAACCAGACACTAACAGTCTCCCAGCCGGCAAGTTCCCCACTCCCGTCTCCCACGCCGACGATCTCTCCGGCAAGATCACCGAGGTCAAGTCCACCATCAAGTTCCAGCTGAAGAAGGTTCTCTGCATGGGTGTCGCCGTCGGCAACGTCGGCATGACCCAGGAGCAGCTGATTGCCAACATCATGCTGGCCATCAACTACCTCGTCTCCCTGCTGAAGAAGGGCTGGCAGAACGTCGGTAGCCTTACCATCAAGGCTACCATGTCTCCCCCCAAGCGCCTCTACTAAGCGTGCAGCGTCTTTCTTTCTACGACGACGTCTGTACTAGAGCACCGCTGGGATTGGTTATGTCGAGGGCTTAAGTGCCTCTTCGCATAAGCAAACAACACCACCGCGGGACAAACACTACGGGCAATTCATAGGAAGCTCTGCGCAAGGATTAGGAGCCGGTCAATACAATTCTTCCTTTTCCAAAACATAAAAAAACATTACTCGCGTGTGTCAAAGGCTTCATAAACGTGAGATGTATAAACGCGTATTAACGAGGCTGCTAACGAGGTTGCCACGCCCAGTCATGGCCTGCTTGCTATACACAATACCATTCTGTTGGTCATACCAAGCAGGTTTCCGTCCACAGCTAACCGGTAAATCCCAAAACGTTTTCCTCACAACGCTCAGAGCGTCGGGCAGAGAGAGGCGACAGAGGTGTGAAACGATAGTGAAGAGTGCTTGAAAAGTACACGGTTGCCAAGCCCCCTATTCGGCTTCGTTGACCACAGCGGTTACACATTGAGATGCGTTGTACCACCCGCTCTGGTCCACCGCCAAGTGGTCATGTCGAAAAAGTCAACAAAAGTCCGCCTGACCAGCTACACAAGAACGCCCATGATATCGGTAAACTCCTCTGTCGGCTGAAGGGTGGAAGCCGCGCGCTTGGCAGCCCTGTCGGCGGCGTTGTTGGACTGGCGCGGTATCTTCCAGAAGCGGACCTTGACGTTGCGGTCGTGCAGCTTCTCGACGTCAAGCAGCAACGCCTCCCAGAGGTCGCGGTTTTTGACAGGCTTGCCGGTAGTCAGCCGCCAGCCCTTCTTGATCCAGGCGCGAGTCCAGTCCGTGGCGCCGTCGACGACGTAGGCCGAGTCCGTGGCGATGACGATGCTCTTGAACCCCTCTCCGTACCACGCACGGAAACGCAGCGCTGCAATGACGGCGCGTAGCTCGGCACGGTTGCTCGTATGGCGATACACCTGACCGTCTGGGCCGCGGTCCTCGAGTTTGAAGGCGACGCTACCGCTCTGGTCGTTGGCGCAGATCGGCTTGAAGATAAAGGCACAGCCTCCGCGGGCGTTGGCGGCGCCGTTGTCGGAGCAGGCGCCGTCCGTATAGATCAGGCACTCGGAGGCGTCGTCCCGGTTGATGAAGCGTGTGACTGCTGGGAGGGCCAGGACGCTGTGGCCGGTGGGGAAGAGGCTCTCGGGTGAGAGGGGCGTTTTGTTGTGCTGGCTGAACCTTGAGGCGAACACGATGCCGGAGTGCTTGGTCTTCTCAGGGGCGTAGGGGTAGGGGCGGGCCTCGGTAATGTTGCTTTTGTTCTCGGATTCGGAAGGCTTTGGAAATACTGCACAGAGAAAGAACGGGTTGGCAAGGCAAAGAGGGCTGTCGGATTTGCCATCTTCCACGTTCTCAATGCTTGCGGTTTTCAATGATTCCGGAGCAGATCTCACAGGGCGGCCGTGCCGGCTGCTCGCAACTTGGGCGACGCTGACCTCCCGGGGCATGGAGTTGAGATCGTAGCCGAAGAGCTCGTCTTCGTCATTGAAGCCATCTTCTTCCAAGAAGTTGTTGTCCGAGTAGTCATCGCTGAAGTCGAGGCAGCATTTGCCGCAGGTCACCATCTGGTGAGGTGCGCAGACGGTGACGGTTCGCCCGTTGGGCAGCTCCACGTAGACAATCTCCGGCCAGGCCATGTTGTGTAGTAATTGACCTAAGATGGAAGTGCGAAGAAGTGTAGAGAGACTGAACCAGGGGAGGCTGAGAGCAAGGGCTTTTCTTATACGCAAGAAGATAAGAAGGAGAGCGGCGGCCGGGGTCTTGCCCAAACGACACCTGGACGATGTAATCTAAGCTAAATCAGCACGATGCCCGTGAACTTGTCTTCCTGGCTGAGACATGTTCTCATATCTTACAGTTGTCGTAGGAGCCTACACTTCAAAGGATGTGTTGTGCTTCACTAAGAGTCGACGTGATGCGCAAGGCATTTCCGGTGTGAATGTCAAAGAAAGTCTGGGAATGAATTGTTGCAATCTTCTTTACCCTCCGGTCTGTCCCATATGCATCTGGGGGCCTCCAGCTCCTTCCCAAGGTCCTCTGGGCCGGGCAGTCGATCGCATATATGATGTGAATAGTGTCAAATCAGTACTCAACCCCCCACCTCCCCAAACCCGACAAAGAATCGACTCCAACAACTCAAAACCTGTACGTTTCTTTGAGTTTGTGGTTTGCAGCACTGGAGCGGCAGAAGTGGAAAGCTATTAGTAGAAGGAGCAAAACGACATTAATCTTTGTCCATCGTCTACGCCCTGGTCTTTGGCGTAGTTCGATCAAACCAACGAGCTCCACTCAGTGCCGAGTAAAGAATGTCCTTTTAAGGCCCGAACCAACTAGGCCACATACGCCGCTATCGTTGGACTGATGACAGCAAGGTTATCGTCAGGGATGGAAAGCCCGACGCCTTCCTCGAACCACGATGATATTGTTCGCCGCCCAGGGAACGCTGAAATGTGTCACGAAATTCACCAATGCTGATGACCTGCTGGCCCTGGGGGACATGGGCAGGAGAGATCTGCAGCCTGGTGGTTGTAAACCCCATACCAAAAGATAGCAGGCAGCCTTAAAAACGTATTCTCAAGAAGTACCCCATTCCCGTGCCGCTAGGCATGCCACAGGCGGGTAGGGCCTTTTCACATACAGACTTGTCATCGTAACGAGCACCGTCCATCATCCGAAGTTAATACTCGCCGCCAAACCAAAATAACATTGTCCACCCAAGAGCCGGTGGTGGGTATCTATCTAACATACTTGCTCATGAATCGTTTGTGAAAGTCGGAGCGCAGGAGATCCTAGATTTCGT
Source organism: Colletotrichum spaethianum (assembly GCF_022836535.1). NCBI lineage: Eukaryota > Fungi > Ascomycota > Sordariomycetes > Glomerellales > Glomerellaceae > Colletotrichum > Colletotrichum spaethianum. The sequence continues at coordinate 192,898 of NW_026054830.1, forward strand.
GTCAGCATAATCATCCGCGGCAGCCCATCGCATGCGGGGCAACTTACGTTGATAAACTCCTTGCTCTTCCCCTTGTCCTCTGTGCCTCTTGCCTGGTTCTTGAAGACGACGTCGTCGTCCCACCGCCGCTTCATGTTGAAGTCTGGCTTATTCAGCAGCGGGTTTCCCAGCGCAATATCCCGCTCCCTGGCCTCCTCTTCGATCTTGGCCCTCTCCCGCTCTTCGCGCTCTCTCTTCTCCGCTCTCTCTCGCCGGATCTTCTCCATTTCGCGCTGCAGCTCCGCCTCCTCGTCGTCGCTGTCCTCGTCACTATCGTCGTCATCGTCCTCTTCTTCCTCCTCGTCAGAAGACGCGTCAATGTCCCGCGACTCTTCCAATATCCTCCTTCGTTTCGCTTCAAAGTCTTCCTCGCCGTCTGCTTGCGATCCGGCCTCGAGGGCGCGCTTCACGCCGCCGGCGGGCGCGTCGGTGTTGTCGTCTGCGGAGGGGGGGAGCGCGCCGCCATTCTTCTTGGCGAAGTGGGCAGCCTCGGCGGCAAGGAGCTCGGCGCGGAGGTCGTGGGCCTCGTCGTCGGCGTCGCCGCCCTGACCGGACTGGCGGAACTTGAGCTGGGTGTGCGCCGGCAGGAGGCGTTGGTGATATGCCGGGCCGCGGAGGGCTTCCTTGCCTCGGGCCTAGTGTTTGTCAGCGGACTGCAGCAGCGGCATTAACGAAAGATATTTCCATACCGGATCAAACGTGGGACGGTGAGCGGTGGTCATCCTGGCGGTTTGTGATGGGTGTAAGAATGAACGTTGGGGTCGAAAGTGTCAAAGTTGGCTGGCCAAAGTCGCCGCGGACTGGCGTTCGTTCCCCTGCAAATGCAGGCGCAGCTGGCCGGGTGGGTCCTGACTGCAGGGGCGGCAACAATTAAGGCTTCCACCGCCCGGCAGAATTTTTGCAGCGCCCCGCCAATGCGATTGACCTCACTAAACACCTGAAGGTCACTGCCAGATTCTCATGAGGCTCTCAGGTTGAAGGTCAATTTTCATAGCCACATCCACCGCGAACATGCCCAGAGAAGCCGAGCCATCAGCAAATGAGAAGGCCTTTGTCACACAAGCTCTCAAGGACAACTTGAGGCTTGACGGCCGAGAATTCGACCAGTACCGGAAAGCCCAGCTCACTTTTGGCGATGAGTTCGGCGTCGCCAATGTCGAACTCGGCAAGACGAGGTCAGAACACAACGCCCATTATGCACTTTGAACTATCTTTGCTAACACATCTCACAGGGTTCTCGTCAAAGTCTCAGCAGAAGTCACGGTCCCTTACACAGACCGCCCCTTCGAGGGCATCTTCCAAATCACCTCCGAGCTGAGCCCCATGGCGTCGCCCGCCTTTGAGGTCAACCGCCCGACCGAGGCCGAGGTCCTGCTCTCGCGCATCCTCGAGAAGACGATCCGTCGCTCCGGCGCCCTCGACACCGAGTCCCTCTGCCTCGTCGCCGGCCAGAAGGTCTGGTCCGTCCGCGCCGACGTCCACGTCCTCTCCCACGATGGGAACCTCACCGACGCGGCCTGCCTCGCCGTCGTCGCCGCCCTGCGCCATTTCCGCAAGCCCGACACCTCCAACGAGGGCGAGTCCCTCACCATCTTCACCCCCGCCGAGCGCGAGCCCGTGCCCCTGAGTTGGCTGCACAGCCCCTTCTGCGTGACCTTTAGCTTCTTCGGCGACGAGGGTGAGATCACGCTCGTAGACGCGAACTGGATCGAGGAGCAGCTGCGCACGAGCAGCGTCACGGTCAGCCTCAACAAGCACGGCGAGATCAGCCAGATCTCCAAACTGGGAGGCACCCCCGTCGAGGCGGTGACGCTGTTGCACTGCGGAAACGTGGCGTTGCAGAAGGCCAAGGACTTCTCGACGCTGGTGGACGAGAGGCTGGCGGAAGACGCGAAGCGGAGGGACAAGGGCGGTCTCATATCAGAGCTCTTGTCCGCGGAGAACGACAGGGTAGTGGATGCATAGACCGGGGTTGGAAAAAAAAGTCAAAGAGTCTAGAAAAAATTGTAAAATGATACCCATCCATATACGCTTTGCAAGATTCAGTGCCTGCGATAGTGAGAACCGCTCCCTTGGGCGGACGACTCGTCCGGTTGGGCCTCCCCAACTCCAGCAACGCCAGTCTAATGGTGCTCCCCCGTGAAATTCATGCCTCGTAAAACAACCATCGCCGGCGACTACCGCATCACCGGCGGCCGCGACTCCTTGTTCCACTTGACTCTGGATCGCACCCACTCCACCGCCTCCTTGACGCCCGTCCCCGTCAGCGCGCTGACGGGCAACACCCTCGAGTCGCGGATGCTGCTCGCCTTCTCGCCCTCAAACACCTTCTTCACGAGGCCCTCCTTGATCCTCACAACCTCAACGCAGTCCTCGCGGTCCTGTTTGTTGGCCAGCACCAGCACAGGCACGCCCTCGGTCTCGGAGTGCTGCAGCACGTCTTCGAGCACGAGGCGGCACTCGTCGAGGCGCCCCGAGCTGTCGTTCTCGAGATTCCCGTTGCCAATGTCGGTCGAGTCGATGATGAAGACGATGGCGTGCGCCGAGGCGTAGTAGCTCTGCCACAGCCGGCGCAGCGAGTGCTGGCCGCCCACGTCCCAGATCTTGAGGTACATGTCCGGCAGGGTGATGGTCGAGACGTTCTGCCCCACCGTCGGCACCGTCTTGAGCTTCGGGTCTGGGTTCCCGGGGAGGAACAGGGACTTGACCTGTTCGTGGAAGGTCGTCTTGCCGGCATTGTCGAGGCCAAGAAGAATGACGGAGTACTCTGCGACGGGAGGGAGAGATTAGCTAGGGCGACGACGGGTACAGTTTGCGGTGTTTCATGCGCGCGAACCTTCTTTGCTGGTGGCCAGGAGGTAGAGGCCCTTTGCGAGGTGGTACATGGTGGGCAACGGTTGCTCTCGAGCAGGCCGGCTGCGATGGTACGGGGCGGGTGAAGGTTCGAAAGTGTGGCCGTTGGCGCCGCGGGATAGGTGGAGGGTTCGATGGCGGCGCAATTGGCGGGATGTGGACGGACGAAGTGGACGGGACGGGATGGAGCTTGACAGGTGCGGGAGCTGGTGCTGGAGCCGGTGCTGGTCTGCCGCGCTGACACGCTGTCCGATGCTGTGGTGGTGGGGGCGCTACAGGGATTTCAGGGGACCTCGTTTTGGCGGCTTTTCAGCCCTACAGCTGTGTCTGTCACGCCACGACCCATCCATGACCCAGAAGCTGGACGGCGCACGACATCTCTTTTCGACAACCTGCCGTATAGCGTACATGGCTCTACGTAGTTGGAAATTATGCAGTCTCATGTATAATATGAAGACTCTTCAAGAGAACACAGACAAGAACGGCATATCGCATCTCGAAGCAAGGTAGGCAACTCTATTCATCCAGGTCTATATTCTTTCATGTCTAGGCACGTCGTTACCCAACAAACTCCTAACGCTTCGCAACTCACATTTTTGGGATCGCCGTCGCATAACCGTCGACCACGGCAGTCAGGAGCCGGTTGGCAATGGCCGTAGGAGGGGCAACCGGAGGCCACCCTCCTTGTACCCCTCAGGAGCAGGTTCACCAAGGCCACTGACACCGTACTTGAGCGCATCCCTGACGACCTCGAACGGATACCACTGCGCGTCCTCCAGCTCGGGGTCGTTGCCGAGATCGATAGTCTCGCCATCGGGCAAGGCCTGCGCAATGGCGCCGATCATCAAGCTCGAGGGGTACGGCCACGGCTGGCTCGAGTGGATGACCACCCGTCCGACCCTCACGCCACTCTCCTCCAGGACCTCACGACGGACAGACTCTTCAATGGACTCGCCGGGCTCGATGAAGCCTGCGAGGGTGCTGTACCAGTGGGGCGGATATCTCTTGTTGCGGCCCAGGAGCACCTTCTGGCCGTCGGAGGAAATGACGGCTGCGATCATGGTAGGGTCTGTCCTCGGGAAGCTAATGTTGGAGACGCCCTTGCGGGTGGCGCACTCATCCCGTTGACGGGGAGTGTCCGAGCCGGCAAGATCGGTGGGAGGGCACAGCCGCTTGTAGCCAGTGTTACCGGACAAGGACGGCTGTCCACAACCGGCGCAGAACTTGTGGCGGGTGTTCCAGTCTGCGATGGACCGGGCCTGAGCATAAATACCGGCTGATACGTGTGTCAGTGAATGAGATGGAAGGTGTTCATGATAAGAACTCACCGGCGTCCGGCTCAAGCGTCATAGGCCTCATGCCCTCGAGGAACTTGTAGCCCTTGCTGGCCTGGGCCTCGATGAGCTGGTTGGCAGCATCGGCGTACGAGCCCCTGGGCGTCACATCGACAGCAAACCAAGGCCGGCCCTTGAGGCCCTTGTACTCAAAGGGCACCTTTGCGCTCTCCTCGAGGCCCAGGAAGATGATGAGCGGTTTTGTGACGGTCGAGTCGAAGTTCTTGATCAGATCCTCCTCGGACGGGCCAAACGGGTCTGCCGTAGTCAGGGGCTTGACATCTTCAAAAGACACAAACTGCACTTTTGTGGGCGCGCTGGTGAGGGGGCGAGGTCCTTGAGGAGCATGAACTTGGTCTCCTTGAACTGGAATGCGGCCCTGATGAAGGTGTGGTCGGTACGGAGCCAGCCCACACGGTTGAGGACGCTGCCGGCAAAGTAGTTGACGGTCTCCCGTCCGAACTTGCGGGACAGCATGGAGTCGGGGTCGTCGACAGGTGCGGGTAGGTTCCAAGCTTGAGAGCCCATGCCGAGGTTCGGGTTGTGACGGTGAGGCTATCGCGGGGTTTCCGGGGTATGATTCTGGTGATCGACGTCGATGAACTGGATATAATGACGGTGTGTTGAACTTTGGATTAAGCAATCTGGAATGTATAAAAGCAATGTGACAGGGGAAGGGTTTGCGAAGTCTAAAAGGTGTGGGATACCAATAGACGTGCAGTGGCGGCGGGCTCCAATGGCTGATTAATCAGATTATCGACGGACGGGATAGGAAGAATACGGTAGGTTAAGATGGGGGAGTGAGCGACCCATTGCGATGGAGCCGTCACGGTGAATTGCGAATCGCCGCCGAGGTCCGATAAATGGAGCTTCCGGCAGATCCCCCTTGTCAGAGAAACCGTGCGGGACGCTTTAACACCAAATCGACTTGTCATTCAGTGGCCCGGAGTTGTCGCGGCGTTCGGGGGCCAATTGGAGGTGCGTCGAGTGGCCGCTGCGGGTGTAGCAGCCTCATGCGAGAAGCACGCAGCATTGCGAACTTTGTTGTTCTGGTGCATGGAGACGGGACGAGGTATCAAATGGCGGGAAGAATTATTTCAGATGGCAAAACCGAGTTTTGAATAGATGGGAATCTGTGGGAACAGAGTATTTCCAGGTCCTGCCCTTCCATTGCGACTGATAGCCAAAGGCGAACTCAACCGTATACCACGACCTCTATCGGTGGATGCGAAAGAAGTCATGGCCATGGCAGAGACCAAATGGCAAGTGCCATTGCGACATCTCAGATATGAGTGAGATCAGAGGGCCTATCTAAGCTTATCCACTCGACTTGGACCCTCGATATTGCCCAGAGAGATCTTGCCGAGGTGCTGGCATGGGTATGGAAAGCTTAGTCATGTAGCCCTTCTTGTTGTGCAAGGTACGTAAAACGAAAGCTGAATGCACCGACTCTGCACCAAGCCAGCTGTAAAAAGTGGACGTTTCAGCGCCCCCTAGCGCCCATTCCCCCGCGTTTTGCTCTTTTTCCGGCGGTCGCAGTGACGTCGTGACCCGTCAGCTCCTCGCCAAAAATCCCAGCTGGGCCCCGAAGAAACTTGCAAGCGCACGTGGACACTGATGGCGCGGGTGCCCGCCCCCGACCAAACGGAAGCGGAAGCGGAAGCGGGCGAAAAAGGGCCCTGGGAAATAGCGACCATCTTCGCGAAATGCAAATGTCTTGTCCATGCGAAAAAGTCTTCCTACTCCATCGTCAGATTCTAGGAGGGTATTTCTTCCCTTCTTTTTTCTCTAGCCATTACCGCCTCAGCTCCTGAAAAGGCCTTTTGTTTTTGTTCTAGAATCGTTGTCTATTATCTACGCTTCTGCAACTCCGGATCTTTTTCTCATAGCTTCATTTCCCCTTTGTTAATTCTTTCGTCGCATTTTCCTGTGTTGTTCGAAACCGCATCATGGCTCCCCCTACCGCACCTCTCAACCTCGACGTTGAGGCGATATCTGGCATCTGCGGGTAAGCACTCGATTGCCCCTCGTCATGGAACCGTTGCCCCTCCAGTGCTGACCCAATGCGTTCAGTTCCATCTCAATTGCCTGCTGGGTCGTTGTCTTCTCGCCCCAGATCCTCGAGAACTTCCGTCGCGGCAGCGCCGACGGCCTGTCGCTGCAATTCATCATCGTCTGGCTGGCGGGCGATGTCTTCAACATTCTCGGCGCTGTCCTCCAGGGCGTTCTCCCTACCATGGTGCGTTGGAGCCCTTGCAAACTTGTTGCTTTCACCATACTGCTTCGAGGACCCCTGGCTAACGCTATGACTCCGCTACCCCTAGATCATCCTCGCAATCTACTATACGATCGCCGATATGGTGCTCCTGGCACAGTGCTTCTACTACCGCGGTTTCACTTGGAAGGATGAGGTCGTCCCGCCAGCCCCGAAGCCGCGCAACCGTACGGGCGAACCGAACGAGCGGACCGGTCTCCTGCCCTCATCGATCCTCGACCGCGAGCGCCGCGGCTCGGACTGGTCCAACCTCTCCCCTGCCGCGCCAATGCGCCCCGAGAGCGCGCCCGCCCCTCCTCCGAGGCCGACGACGACAATGCAGGCGCTCCTGTGGAACACCACCGCTGTCCTCATGGTCTGCGCCGCCGGTGTCGTCGGCTGGTTCCTCAGCCGCGAGTACTCGCGCACTGACGAGCCTGGCCACGAGGCCAACGACAACGACGCCCTGACTTTCAACACTCTGGGTCAGGTCTTTGGCTGGCTCTGCGCCGTCTTCTACCTCGGATCCCGCCTGCCGCAGCTTCTCTTGAATTACCGCCGCAAGTCCACCGAGGGCGTCAGCATGCTCTTCTTCCTGTTCGCATGCTTGGGAAACTTGACCTACGTGCTCAGCATCTTCGCCTTCGACCCCCGCTGCAAGCACAACGAGTGCGCCCCCGGCGAGGCGCGCGCCATCTACGGCCGCTACATCCTGGTTAACCTGAGCTGGCTGGCGGGAAGCTTGGGCACCCTGCTGCTCGATATGGGCATCTTTGCGCAGTACTTCATGTACCGCACCGACGAGTTTGCGAGCGAGGATGAGGAGGAGGACGACCAGAGCATCGACGAGGACCAGTGGGATCAGCGCCCTCTGCTCGCGCGTGGCGACTCCGTCTACCCGTAGGGGGCGGTGCCAACCCCCTGTTTGATATAAAAGAACTGCATTTGTGAGACTGTTTTCGGGCGTACGCGATACACGGGAAAGGGCTGGTGGTCATTATTTGTTATAAAAAGCATTGAATGCATTACAGGGTTTCGAGAACTGGGTAAAGAAGGGTTTACATCGCCATCCGGAAAATAAAATAGGGGCAGGTTCGGAGACATAGATCATCTGACAAGGATCATTTGTTATCATTTAGAAGAATCAATTAACTCTTCCATCATTTATCCAGTGTTCTGGCACACTGGCCGCACATGCTGACGTGAGCCGCCACTTACATCCACCCTACTCTCTTCCACACGAAGCTGGCTCCTCCCATGAGAGCAGTCACGCCCGTGAACACGATCAACGTCCCATAGCCGCTACCGTACCCAAACCCAGCTTCCCCCTTCCATGGGGCACCGTTGACCAAGGCCTCGCTCAGCGGGCCCGAGATGACGTTCCCGATCCCGCGCCCGGCAGCCAACATGCCAAACACCATGCTCGGATCGACACCGCGCTCCCTCTCCCGCTCGTGCTCCACGACCACCTTCATGATCCCTGGCCACGCCGACGTGTACGCCCCCGCGAACAGCCCGTACACGACGCAGAAGACGTACAGCACCCCGAGGTTCGACGAGAACCCCCACGCGAGGAACGTGCCGAGGGTCGCCCCCACGCTGGCGAGCATTAGGCACGAGGGGGCCGAGAAGCGGTCCACGAGGGAGCCCATGACGACGCAGCCGAAGACGGAGGCGACGTTGACGAGGAGGATCGTAAGGGCCGAGGCGTAGGCCGACGCGCCGAGGGTGGACTGCGCGTAGGAGGGCAGGTAGATTCCCGGCAGGAAGAAGCCCAGCGCCTCAACGACGTTTGCGACCTGGTGCAGCGCGAAGGGGCGACTCAGCATGAAGCGCAGGTTGCTGAAGGGGCGCGCGTGCGTCGCCGGCAGCGCCATCTGGGAGACGGGCAGTCTCGGCTTGATGAAGAAGGCCAGCGGCGCCGTGAGGACGAAGAGCAGGCCGGACCACAGGCGGAGGGTCATGCGGAAGCCCATGTGGCCGAGGAGGTGCTCCATCAGCAGCGGGAGCACGACGCCGGCGAGGCCCGTGCCGGACCACATGATGCCGTAGGCGAAGCCCTTGCGGCGGACGAACCACTGGTCAATGTAGAGGATGCACGGGCAGTAGGCGATGGCGCCGCCGACGGCGTACAAGACGCCCTGGGTGACGATGAGGTGGGTGACGGTGCGGGAGAAGGACGAGGCGGCGAGGGCGACGCACATCACCAGCAGGCCGAAGATCGGCGCGTGGCGGGACTCGCGGGGGAAGAGGCGAAGGAGGCCGATGACGATGGGGCCGGAGAGGTACATGATGCCCTGGGGTTGTCAGTATACAGCGCCTGATTCACACGTGATGCATCTCATCGGGTGGGGGGTACTCACCATCGCGCAGGTGCCAATGACGGCAATATTGGGCTGCCCCGCGAACGGCGGGTTCGTCGAGTAGTGGCTCTGGAAAACGCCAAAAGCAAAGGGGAAGCCCCAGACGAGCATCTCGACGGCGAAGCAGGCGGCGAGGAAGAGCCAGGCCTGCTTGCCGCCGTCGACGGACGGGAGGGAGGAGAACTCGTGGCTCTCGTCGTGGGAGTCGTGGACGTCGCCGCGGATGCCGCCGACCCGGCCATTGGCTTCGTGCTCATCGCCGCTGCCGGACTCGGCCGTCCAGTACGGATCCCGGAGAGACGGCGTCACGGTCTTGGCGGGGGCCGGGACCGGTACCTGGACCTGCGCGGTGTGCGAGGTGAGGTACTGGAGCTCGGTCTGCGAGGACATGGCTGCGTTTCCTGTCTCTGAGACCTGCGGTCGAAAACAGGGTTTCTGTGCTTGGACACCCGTCAACCTGGTATTTTCGAGATCTCAAAGGTCAAACGTTGTAGGTCGGCGGCGAGCACGGCGGCTTTAAAGGTCGATGTGGCCGGGGAGCTAAAGTCGGTGTCTCGGCGCGAACCCACATCACGCCCTCCGTTTGACTTGTCGGCGGGGGGACGATCCACATTTTGGTTGAGCGGAATGCGTGCGCGACATATCTTACGGCCACGAATAGTCGGGGGTCCAATAGGATCCGGGGGCGCATCTGCATTGGGGTAGATCGTTTTGTTATACGCCCTGCGATTTTCGTTTTGCCGTTTTCGTGGCCAAGTACCCTCGAGTCCACATTCGTTGCCGCGAGAATCGTCGTGAGTGAGAGTGACCCTCACTACGGCTTACAAGAGCCGATCACAGACACTTAGTAGGGAGCGATCGGCCTCATTTCTGCATGCTCAATTACAAAAGTCGAGTTTTCGACTGCCCATCTTCCGGCAATCTGGTTTTCAGCGTTAACCGAGAAATCACGCGGTTTCAGACCACCAAACATTCATCTTTGCGATGAAATGTCCACAGACTGTGACGAGACGATATGCCACAGTCAACAAGCGACCTGCCATGTCCCGGCGATTGCTCGCTGCCGAGACATGCGCAGGTCCCGCGTTCCGGCGCCGGGTGCTCCGCTGACTGATCCCGACCGGCTCCGTAACCTGGATCCGCGGTTCGGCGGCCGGCGGCAATCTGCCAGAGATCGTTCTTTCAGTTTCAAACAGCACACATGCTTCATTGTGTCCGTCTTACTCGCCATACAGTCAAGCTGCAACTTGACAGAGGTTGTGTGCCAACACGCTAGGATCCCTATAATGATACATGAGCATCCAGGGAGTTAAGAATAGACTCGGGCAGCACAACACCATTGATGGGAATGCACATCAATACGCAAATCTGATATTCCAAACCATAGCAGCTGTCAAGTCTCCAAGGGTTCAGTATCTCTAAGGTTGATGCTAATTACGTTGCTGCTCTTCAGCGACCTCGCAGCATGCCACTCCGTTGGCTCCAATCTAACTGGGCCTCTCGTCCCAAGTCTCTTACTGTTTCGAGTTCAATCCTACAACCCTCCACCCCCAACAAACCTACCCACCACCTTGTCCTCAGGACGTCCAAAAACATCTCGCTACGACTCCCGATGCAGAGCGTCTCTCTCGAGTCGGTCCAGTGTACTTCAGCTCGAGGCTGAACAAGCACAAAAATCGAGGCCCGCGGACCGGACCCCCTGCAACCCTGTAATAGCGTCCGCAAATACCACGCCAGATCATTGCTCGGGTTCGGCGCAGCAAGACTGCTCCTCCCCAAGGCAGCTGAAGACTTGCCCGCTATCCGTGCCGCGGGGGTGTTCATTAATTGGTAACGAGTCAGCGTCGCGCGATGCCGCTTGATCGGGATAACCGGGATCTCCGAAGACAAGTCCACTTGGGCAATGAGGGCCGTCCAGGGTATCTCTGGAAAAAATCTAGAAGAAACTAGCAAGCCTTAAAATAGGTCGGGGCCATCACCCAGCTGCGAATCTATCCTCAACAGACATCGGCTCGTCTTACTGTCGTTTGTCCATCATGTTGCATGAACTCTGGTAGGGCCCAGACACCGAGAGGAAACCTCCATCCCAAGGACAGTGATGCAAGGTCAGCAACAAACTTTCTTGTCCAGTGCTACCGTGCGACCTCCAGCAACTTGTCATACCGACGCATCCCGCATTCGGCACCTCACTTTCGATCCCCCGCTGAGGTCATTCCACCCGTTCCCCCCCCTTGTGCGACCAGGGACCCCCCATTCCCTCAGCTGTTGTGCACAACCACGAGGTCAGGCGCAAGCCCCGTCTCAGCGCAGTCTGCTGGAAAGGATATCCCGAGCTCACATCACGCTACCAGACGGTGAGTCCTCACCGCGGAACACCTTTTGCGTGCGTATGAGAGAGAGAAGAGAAGACACGTTCCGCGTATCCCATAGATCGATACGGCAGCCGAACTCCAACAAACCCTCAAACACACCGAACCGGTGGACCGCCTGATTCAAGCCTCGTCCATCCTTGCATCATTCCTTTGCATTCCATGTGCCCGCCCGATGTACAGTGCCCTCGCAACGGGTGTCGTGGTCTTGCGTAGGTACAGAGAGAACACGCCCGAAAAAAAGAAAAGAAAAAAGGCTACCCGGCGAGAAATGCAGGCCGTCAGCCCACGGTCGCCAATCTGGTCCCGTCTTCTGTTCCTTGCTACCCGGGCCTCAATTCACGGTTCTGCCTCTCCGTCATGCACAAGGGGTGGCCCCGGACCGTGGGCCACGCACCTCAAACTCGGGTTCCTAACTCTTCTTCCATGCTCCCACTCTTCCTCCTACCTTAAATAAAAGATCCATCGCTGTCCCGCACGTCCGTTTGCAACGTCCTGACTGTCATCTCGATTTTCCCTTGATTTCCCCCCTCTCGTCCTCCTGCAACGCTGCGCAACCTCACTTACAGACATCACCACCCTCGTTTCTCGAACAACTGGCCGGAGTCGAATACGAAACCCCGCGAGATCCACGTTACCTGAACACACAGAGAGCAGTACACTTTGACGAGAACTCTGTGACGCCTTCGCCAATAATATATAATCACCAAAAGTCAAGATGTCGGCCCAGATCGAGTACAATCAGATGCCAAGAGAGCCTGCGCCAGCCGTGCTCTCGGAGCAGAAGTTCAACGCCGAGCAACCGGTAAGTCCTGACCCCAACACCTGTTTCACCGGCGGTTGAGAATTCAACCTGCCCCATCGAGCTGCTCTCTTCCGCCTCTGAACAGTCGGTTCAAACTTGTGCAATCCTCCGAACCTGAGCTAACCGGCAACGACTCAGCGCCCAAGCGAGCCGATGACAATGGACCAAACAACGCACCTCCGCGGCGGGCGAGGCGGCGATGGCGGAGTAAGTAGACCAACCAAAAGCCCCCCAGAGAGCCCATCTTTGCCTCCAACCCCCCCCCCTTCATTCTCGACTTCCCACGCCTGCGCCTGAAAGCCCACATCGACCTCTGTCCAGTCACGTAAAAGAAAGGCCGGGGAAGCTGATGCGCGAGGTTCTCTCCTTGCGAAGCACGATAGCTAACAGACGACTCCCACTTCATCAAGGCCCTCTGCTGCGGTATCTGCGCCGGTCTCTGCTGCTACGAGTGCCTCGACTGCTGCTGCTGCTGCTGCTAGTCCCTCCAAGGACGTTTTGAGATCGAGTTTCCTGTCGAACCGAGAGTCCGGAACTCGTTCTCGAGGATAGACCGACATTGTTTCGAAACGGAATGCGTAAGTGGGATCGAGCCGAGGAGTCCCGCACTCTACGCGAGGGAGCGGGTGGTCGGTACGGAGCGGCTATAGTGATTAGGGACACCAGGCGCAAATCATATACCAGGGCATCGGATTCATGCCCGAGACTTTTTCCATGTCGCAACTTTGTAGACTAGCATCTTGGAATAATCGTACTCTGTTTTGGGTATTCTGAGCTTGTCTTACATCGCTCTCGTGCCAGTGCTCAGCTGACGCGATCTCCCGACTACCCTTTCTTCCTCGATGGCCTCGGATGCCGCACACGTTGGCTCTGCCCCGACATACATAAAGTCGAAAGAGTGCCGCTTCCGTCTTCTGTTCTACACAGCCAAATCCATCCTCGCTTACAACTTTGAGCGAACGTCCTTGGCGGGCCTGTCGCAGTCAGCATCACACTCAGTCATCTCGAGGCTCGTCCACTTACGCGGCAATCTTCTCCGTCTCCTTCTTGATGGCGGCGCCGAGCTCGGGCGTGACCCTCGAGAACATCTCGTAGGTGCGCGCGCGGACGTCGGGGTGGGCGCCGGCCAGGGCGCCCGAGACGTTGGAGACAAAGTTCTTCTGCTGGCCCTCCTGGCGGCCGAGGACCTTCCAGAGACCGAGGGCCTGCTCGTAGTCTTCGGGCTTGACGTCTCCGAAGAGGTCGGTGACGACCTCGCCGGCCCACTTCTCGTGCGGGGTGTTGACGGCCTTGACGGGCTTGTAGTTTAGGGGGCGGAACGTCGAGGCGTAGTTCTGCGAGGGAGGGTCAGCTACGTTCCTACCAGCAAATACAGGGCGATGCAAAGACGTACGGGGTTCGCGCCATAGTTGCCGTTGACGGCCATGGCGCCGTCTCTCTGGAAGGGGTTGAAGGCGTTGAGGGGCGCGTTGACCGGGATCTGCTGGTAGTTGACGCCGAGACGGTGGCGGTGAGTGTCGGGGTAGGAGAAGAGGCGGGACTGCAGGACGGGGTCGGCGGTGGGCTCGACGCCGGGGACCAGGTGGGACGGGGCGAAGGCGGCCTGCTCGATCTCGGCAAAGTAGTTCTCGGGGTTCTTGTTGAGGGTGAGCTTGCCAAAGGGCCGCAGAGGCACCTCGCTCTGAGGCCAGACCTTGGTCAGGTCAAAGATGTTCCACTTGAACTTCTCGGCCTGCTCGGGGGTCAGGGTCTGGACGTAGACGGTCCAGCTGGGGTGCTCGCCCCGCTCGATGGCCTCAAAGAGGTCCTGCGTGTGCCAGTCGGGGTTCTCGGACGCCATCTTGGCGGCCTCCGCGTTGGTGAAGGTCTTGTTGCCCTGGTCCGTCTTCAGGTGAATCTGGACGTAGACGAAGGAGCCGTCGGGCTTGGTCCACTTGTGGGTGTGACCCGAGTAGCCGTTCATGTGGCGGTAGGAGTAGGGGGTACCGCGGTCAGAGAACAAATGCATCAGTTGGTGGATGCATTCCTGGTTTTTCGTCCAGTAGTCGAACAATTGGGACGTCAATAAGATGCATACTAAGCCTGGGAGTCATTGCTTACCATCTGTTCGAGTTAGAAGCGGTTCCATCGAGAGTTGGTGGTGAGACTTACCATTGTGGCATCCTTGAGGTTGGTTTGCGGGTGGCGCTTCTGGGTGTGGATAAACACCTAGACACATTAATACGATGCTCCAAACACACGCAATCGGCGGACTAAAGTACCGGGAACTTGACCGGGTCGCGAAGGAAGAAAATGGGCGTGTTGTTGTAGACCCAGTCCCAGTTGCCCTCGTCGGTGTAGAACTTGACGGAGAAACCTCTGGGGTCGCGCGCAGAGTCGGCAGAGCCCTTCTCGCCGCCGACGGTCGAGAAACGGACAAGCGCCTTGGTCTTCTTGCCGACCTGGTTGAGCATGTCGATGGAGGAAATGTCGCTGATGTCGTGGGTGACCTCGAACTACAGCCGCGGCGTCAGCAATCCCGCTCGCTCGCGCCCGCCCCAAACAAAGACTCTTCAACGAACCTCGCCGTAAGCACCGGCGCCCTTGGCATGGACGACACGCTCGGGAATGCGCTCGCGGTCAAAGTGAGCCAGCAGGTCGATCAGGTGGAAGTCCTGGAGCAGCAGAGGGCCCTGGGGACCGATGCGCTGCCACGCCTGGGGGTTCTCGACGGGGGCGCCATTGGAGGTGGTGTAAGTCGGCTTCTCGTTGTACCGGTAGGTGGAAGGAGGCTTCTCGTCGGAACCCATCTTGTCGGTCTGGTCTCGTCTTCGTTGGGGTGGGAGAGGGTAAAGCTTCGAAGGGGGGTCGGTTGACTTGGATCCAAGGTTGAATACCAACAAACACAGGCGGCAGACGGCAAGTCAGGTCAAAGACAGATCAAAGAGGGTCACCAGGGGTCCAATTGAAGGGAAGGGGGAAAGATAAATATTCTACGGCAGAGGAAAAGATGGCGGGACCCTCGTAGCACCTCGGCCCCTCCCTCTCTCCCACCAGCTGCTCCAGTTTCTTCGGCTCCTGGAGCCAGAAGCTCCTCCCAGTCAGGGCGTTCAAGTTACGAAGCAGAAACCCAGGGCACGACATGCGTCGGCCGGGCAAGGGGGCGTTCTCTCAGATTTGTGAAGCTCCGGCGGGACATGGGGCCAATGGGAGGGCCGATGAATGCAAGCTTGGGATGGCCGAGGTCCACCGGGAGGCTCCATCGCGAGATTTCCTAGCGTCGTTCGGCCACCCACCCCTTGTAGCTCCACCCCTGTTGCTGAGGTATGTGAGTGAAGCGTCAACCGTTTAGCGGCCCTGCCATGCCTGTGGAAGACAAGCGAACCTGTTAGTCCTGCTGGAAAGCAGCTTGACTCGAGGCTCTTGGTGTAGAGGCTCTGCTCAACTAGTAATTTTGACACATCGTGCAGCCTACTCGCATTCAGTCGTTGGCAGTTCCGAGTAACTGCACGGCATTATTCAAGGTCGTAGATAACCTGCTTTTTTCTTGCTTTCCTGGCCCCTCCGACAACGGCGGGGTTCCACCACGCACTGCCAAGTTGGATTTTGCCGGGTGCACCAGTCATGACATGGTCTTGCTGACCTCCCCAGATGTTGCGGGGGAAGACGTTGGATGCGTTGACGTCGGGCTTGGGGACATTCCAGCCTTTGGCGATGCGGAGAAAACTCGCCGAGAGCTCGCAGAGAGGAAAGGCGCAGCATGGACATGCTGGTGCTGGAGGCGCTCATCAGGCCACTTACATGCAGCTCGGCGGCCGGGCTGGCTTCCCGTCGCGTTGAGATCACCGGCGGACAAACACCTCCGATGCCGTGGCTGATCATCGCATATATCTGCCATAGGCTTTGGCGAACCAGCGTGTAACACAGGACCTTGAACCTTCCCAAAAGGCCAAAAAGCACCCGGCATTTGAGTTGACCTCTGACGCCAATCCGCACCCTTTCATAGCCTGGCCTTGGGGCCTCGCCGGCTTCACAGCCGTATCGCGCTTCACCGAACGCGACTCACCGGCCGCGCCTGCTCACCTCGTGTTTTTTGCCCAATTCGGGACAGACAGATGAGCTGCCATGACATCACTAGCCCTGGCCAGAAAGGCAGTCCAATCCGGCGGTGCCCCATTCGCCATGGCTTTCCCTCGGCCTGGGAGTGGAGCGTAAGACTAGCAGCCAGTATCGTGTTATCGCCGAGATCGCGCGAAGCGGTTCCGCCACGGCAAAGTCGCGTCCACACCAGAGACGTCCTCGCAGCGGCCGAGGTCCAAGCAAAGCCTCTATCTCGCGGTGTCACATGGCCGCACGCCAGGTTCGGCTGGCGAGCCGATGAACGTCGGTGGGATTCCCGGGCGCCGCGGGCTCTGCTTTGGAAGGGTGCTGTCGGCCAAACGCCGAGAACTAAGACGTCGCATCTCGGCGATATCCCGGGGGTGTCCGGGTTCTTGCATTTTAACCTGGACATCTATTGTTTTGCATGCTGTTGGTTTGCAAGGTCTACTCCAGTATGTTGGGTAAAGTTATTAGAAAAGATCTAATCCAAGCAAACCGCAAAATATTCTGTTGTTGAGAGGAGCAGGAACTCGGCACAATCCGACATCAGTCAGTCGGCAAGAGGCAAGTTCCGTTCAGTCCGCCAGGGACCTAGGAGACTGTAAAGGACAATTCAAACTTTCCTTAGCAAACCAGACGGTCGCTGCCGATGCGGAAAGCATCCCGGAAAGCCAAGTCGTTCCGTAGCTGCATGTGGCAAGCTGCAAGCTGCAGTCGACACTGAAAGAGGTGCAGAAAGTGACAGGGATCAGCCCATTGGACCCCAGTGACATCTGTCAAACAACCCTGTCAACTGGCGACATACTACAGCGCCGGGTGTACAACGTTCCAGCTCTCACGGCTACGGACACATAGTTGGTGATCCCAAGGTGAAGGCTTCATCGGGCGATACTTACAATTGTCACGCAATGACAGCGGTCGAGCATTGATTTGGCGGGAACCAGGTTGCCGACGCCGGAAACTGTAACGAATAGATACCAGATCAAATTCACGCCGTCAGTAACTGTTATACACTCGTTGAAATAGATATCAACTCAACGCTTTTCTTCTCTTTCAATAACGTCTTCGATGTTGCTATCGGCGGATGGAATGAGATGCGAAACTTGGCTCAAGGAAAACAACCTCTCCTGCTATAAAAAGATGAGCGTCGTACGGGGAACTTGTAGCATACAGCCACAGCGGACATCTTAAGAGATCCGGTCAACGTGTCTCCTCGTCCTTCGGGCGGCCTTGATAAAACCATACGGGCTAGAGCCCCTGTGCCGTTCGTAAAGTTTGCTTGTTCACTCCGACGGGTTCTGTATTTCTATCAGTAACGGCAAATGCCAGCCCGCTCTCTCACAACGGGCTGAAGAGGAGTGCCGTCTCGGGCCTGTAACCAAGCCTTTCACGAACCCTTGATAAAGCTGAAGAGGGTAAGTTCGGTGACATGTGACATGCGAAGCGCGGGCTTGGGAGGTCGAATGCGGATGTCGTCGACATACACCCAAGGGCTTCCCTCCATATGCTGTAGCCATGCCGATGAGCGGGGCTTGACATCCTTTCCCAACAGGTCCTCGGATAGTGTAAAACGTATACAGACGATTGTTTCCCAGATGAATGACAAACCTCAGCTTAGATGAGAGCAGAGAGGCTGGATGTATTGCCCCGGCTTCCTCTAAGCCCTAGAATCACACACATACTGCACTCAACGGTGAAGGGCAAACAGCAGAGAGCAAACGTGGCAAACTCTCCGCAACGGAGAGACTAACGTTGCACCCGCATCCGACCCGGACCCGAACACGTCGTCCATTCATGGAGGCGTTTTACAAGGGGGCGGTTACGGGCAAACATGAGTCTATCACAGATTCACTGCCACAACCCACCAGTGGTTCACAGTGAACAATGTTTATCTTGGTTATGAGGGCACCTGCCGCGTCGACCCTCTGATTAGCAGCACCACTGATGTCAACTAGAAATCCTATATGATATTCCCACAGCCCTGTCTTACGCGTGGAGAACGCCATCTAGTATTGTCGGTAATCTTCACAACGCTCCACGCTACAGACGCCTCCGCGGACTCATCCAACCGAGAACGGCCTGCCATGCTACTCAGTATACCCCTTTTCCTTCTCCTCACCCTCACGGCAGCAACCGCTGGCCAGAACCTAGCACCGCCCCCGGACGACGACACCGTCTGCCCTGAGGGCACAGTCGCCTGCGGCCCAGTCTGTGTCCGCGCAGACCAGCGCTGCTGCAACGACCCCTCCACCTCGGAGTTTTGGTCCTGCGAGAGCACCCGAACATGCGGGCCATCAAAAACGGACGGCTGCCGCACCCCACCAGACCAGCACCCTTCCTTGCCACCAGAGACCTCTGGGCCGCCGTCCACCGCGTCCCACTCGTCTGGCATTGACCCGGCCGACCCAACCACCACGGTGTCTCCCACTGGGATGTGGACGTGGCTGTCGTCCGGTGCCTCAACCTCCCCGCAGCCGACTTCGACGAGCGTGGACCAGCCGCCGACGTGCTTCTTCGAGGTGCCAGCCGTGAAGAGGGTGCCCTCTCAGAAGGAGGCGCCGTGCCCTACATCGCTCGTGTCGTCTGACACCCCTACGGAGGCTCCTGCCAAGACCGGAATGGCGGCCAGGGACCGGCTGTGGGATGTTGCGGTGGTCATTGGGGTTGCGGTAGGGGTCGTTGCGTTGCTGGTATAGTGTGCTGGAGGTCTCATAACGATAGTTGCTCAACGGGTCGGCATTGTTTGTAACAAGGATGTGCCCATAGTCTGAATTTGAGCTGGAGGCAATGACCTCGTCAAGGCCCCTTTTGCAAGCGAGGCTCGAGATTCAAGTGACTCCTGCTAAACGTTCCCTACTCGCCCCCATTTTCCAACTGCTATCTTACGGCCATTCAGATGTAGGATGCAGCCAACACTCTGGCAAGAGACGGGCGTGTCAGAACAGAACCAGGGACGCGGTACGACGTCCCCGTGCTGGCATTAGAAGCGTATAAACTGATAAAACGACGAATCAACTCGAGTTTCTCTCTCTCTGTCTCTCTCGTCCCCGCCATGCCCTTGGCCGCCTCATGAAATGCATCTGCGCAATACGTGTGTCACTCCATTCACATTCGAGAGCCCGTCATGCCAACAAAAAACGTCGACGCCGCGGGCGACTGGCGAGGCTGGCCGGTGACTCTTCCCCCAAAGTCCCACGCTCCGCAATCCGCCTCATCCCTGACAAAGACGAAACGCCGGTGCTTCGGCTCCGCAAGTTCACAAAAGTCCTACGCATGCCCTATCTCCAACAAAAAGAAGTCAACAAAACACACGTTGATGCGCAGCTCTACCCGACTAAAGGGGCCGTATTATAAATCGTGAGGGGCGTTATATATAAAGGTTGTTCGAGGGGATTGCTGTACAGGGTCTACGGAGTCAACACTCCTTGTTTATGACTCCTGGTTGACGGTTTGCTACAACAAGTCAGTGCTCTGTCGGAAAAAGGAACTTGCCCCTCGGGAACGAAAGGGGCAGGGCGTCAACATACGACAAGCCAGTCCATGCCCTCCGTAACACCGCTGCCGTCGACGGCGGAACAGGCCATGATGCTCCAGTTCCGGTCGCGCAGCTCGCCCAGGCGCAGCGCCTCCGAGATCTCGCCCGCGCCCTTGGCGCCGGGCTGGTCTTGCTTGTTGGCGAAGACGAGGAGCGAGGCGTCCTTGAGCTCCTCCTCGTTGAGCATGGCGCCCAGCTCCTCGGCGGCGGTCTGTAGACGCTCGATATCGGTCGAGTCAACGACGAAGATGACGGCCGCCGTGTTGGCGTAGTAACACCGCCAGTACGGGCGGATGCTGGTCTGACCGCCTAGATCCTACGGGCAAGGCGCGCGGGGCGCTCGTGTCAGTCTCTTGAGTATTTACCGGAACGTGTGAGGGGTCAGGGGGCTTCGCGTACCCAGACGTTGAAATTGAGGTTTTTGTATGTGACGGACTCGACGTTGAATCCTATCGTCGGGATCGTGGTAACAACCTCGCCGATCTAGGCAATCCAACACGTTAGCCTCCCAGTCGTTTCGCACATGCGCCTGCGCGCGCAAGCGGCGGGGCTGCCTGGAGCGCAAGCTCACCTTCAATCTGTACAGAAGTGTCGTCTTGCCAGCGTTATCCTACACCCGTGGTTTTGTCAGCTTCGCACGTGCGTCGACGGCCCCAGAGAGCGTCGGTGATGGGAGCTGCCCAGTGCGGTGTCCGTTGGGGGTTGCTGCGTACCAGTCCCAAGATCAATATCCGAATCTCCTTCTTGGACCACAGAAGGCCGGAGAGCCATGACATGCTTGCGCCCATTTTGATGGATTTTGCGTTCGAGGGTGTTGATGCTGCGCTCGAAACTGGGAGGAAGGGACGCGAGGGGCGTGGTGTTGCGGGTTCGGAAGCTTTGCGACTGTAGGCAGTATGTTGTCACTCTACGCGGTTGGCCTCGGGATAGAAGGGTTGGTGGTGGAAATAGGTAGCAAAGGTGGCTTGTTTCCCAAGGGGCAACAGCAGAATGACGGAAGGCGACGAAAAGCTCCGCTCCTGTCGGTGAGTCGGGTACCTTATGTATAAAGCCGTGGCACCCGTGTCCGTCTTGGTAAAGAAAAACCCAACAATTCGGATGAAGCTCAGGGGTAAAATAAAATAAAAGCCCGTCTGTCCTTTTCTCCTTTGCGTTTGGTGCCAAATGATCGTTTCGTCCGGTTCGTAAAACTATTTTGTCTACAGTCCAGTGGACAAAGGACCGTTGTAAAATAATCTCAATGGCTTGCTCCCCTGAGGCGTGAGGTAACGCAAAACGGGTCTCCCCCTAATTGACAGTTTTTAAGACATGCATGGGTTGGAATCCTGGGCTGGGCCTCCAAACGGGTGCCACCTGGAATCGTCCGCCGCTCGAGCCCATCGGCACTTTGGGTATTGAGCCATCACATAAGCGAGTCTGTCCTGTCCTTCTGTCCTTGTGCCTAAGGCAGGAACCTTTTAGTAGCTAAGCATAAGAAACTCTTATCTAATCAAAACTCTCTTCAGGGAAAGCCACACAGCTGAGCCTCTTGAGGCGAGTGAGTGCAGTGACTCTTCCAGAAAGCGTGACCGACCCCACCTCTTGCCCTGCCCGCCAATCAGGGCAACTGCGGGCTCGCTAACCCAGGTACGCCTCGTGCGCACGAATTCTCTAGAAATGAGAAATTCCTCCCCAACCCATCGAGAGCACAACTGCACCCAAAGGACTCGACCACTTTGATCAGCACAGCCGTCAAAATGCCGGTACGTGATGCCCACGCCCTCTATGCGCGCCCCCTTTCGACGACGACGATGATGATGTGATACCCCGCGGTCGAATTTACCTGGAAACCGGATGTCGGAGGAGGCACCCCGCGATTTGTTCGCCGTCGCGCGGGTTCGTGGGCTTTGAGAGAGGAGGGGTCGACACACATCATCACGATCCGAGAAGGGGACCGCGGCGAGAAAGCCCCAACCCGGAAGCAGAGCGCTGACGTTGTTCCTCGAATACAGAGCCACAAGTCTTTCCGCACGAAGCAGAAGCTCGCCAAGGCGCAGAAGCAGAACCGCCCTATCCCCCAATGGATCCGTCTTCGCACCGGTAACACCATTCGGTACGATACGCCCTTCGAGAGCGCTCCCTCTGGCCCCTTCCATCATTCGTGAAGGAGGGCCGGACCGAGACCTCGACCCCGAAACCTCATCAAACAGGCACTGACGTGAAGCACAGCTACAACGCGAAGAGACGCCACTGGCGCAAGAGCAAGCTCGGCATCTAAACCACTCGCCTCCTTCTCTCTTCAAAATCCCCTTGCCATACCCTGCGGGCTTTTCCCAGTCTCCATGGTACCGCCGACCGAAACGACGACACCGCGCTCGACTTGGGAAATTTTCTTTCACAACTGGGAGGGGTCACTCTGACGGACTCAACAAATACCCACTGGCTCGAGTCCCGATTCGTGGGGGAGGGAGTCTCACAGGATGGAGGGGAAACAAAATGGGAATGCCCGGCTCGGCTAGACTCTACGTATTGCATGTTACGGTCATAGGGAAAGGAAATGCAAAATCATTGATGCCTCTGAACGAAGACACGAGGCCCCCACGACTCCTCGTTCGCCTGGATATCCGTGATGATGTCGGTCGCTCAGGGTCCGGCTCATCAGTCTGGCTCGCACGTAATCTGTGTCTGGCCATTCGTGCTCGGCCCTGTCTCCAATCCCAGATTGACGACATAGTCTTTACTCAGTTTGACTATATCGTCGGCTGCACTACGACGCCTGGAGCCCTGACGAATTCCCGTCATAGGAATTAGCATACTATACATGTCACGGTTCGAGTCGACACCCTCCCTCTGAGCCGCTGCTCAGCTGCCTGCCATAAGACGGGTGGCGCCATGAATGAACCTTTCACACATTTTTTCAGAAGCGACCCGGGTTATCGGTCGCTCCTGTTCCTGTGTGCCGGCTCCCCTGCCATGTCCGCTATCTTCGGGCGGTTCAAAACATAACAGTAAAGGCTTGCTGCCCAAAGTAGATTGAAACGCAAAAACGTACGTTCGACACGTAGCTAAACGCAAGCTGTCCCGCCCATGGCTTGCAATGTAACTTCCGCAGGTCCCTGGCTCTGGTGGACATCACAACCACGACCCCGCAGGGAACCGTACCGGCTCTACCGAGCAAATGAGAAAAAGTCACTGCCACCGTCCAACTGTGCCCAAGTTCAACGAGAATGAGAACTGAGATATCTTGCTATAACTGTCTAGCAAACCAACTGGCAGAGCATGTCTGCTTCGCAAAAGGTAGTCCTGTGTATCGACTGCCTCACTCGCCATCCTGATGTCCCTGTCCATGAACACCCAAATCCTGACCTGTGGAGCAACCCGCAAACTTTCCAGGTAACCGAAACCGAATCAAAGAGCGATCGTCATAAACGCCGGAGTACGATGCATCACACATTAGGAGTGAAGAGAGATATCCGAAGAGGGATTCGAACCCATACTCCGGCCATCCACCACCCGAGTCGACCAAGGCTCTTAGCGGTCCTCAGCCCACTCGTTCTCGCGGCGAATCTGCTCCTCTTCCTCGGGCGTAAAGTCGTTGGTGATGTTAAAGGTCTTGCGGATCTCCTCGGGTGACTTGCCCTTGATCATGTTGGCGACGGTCTTGCAGCCAACGTCGAGGAGGGGCTTGATGTCGAGGTAGTTGGAGGCCTAGACAGATATCAGCTTGGGCACGTTGTTAGATAACTCAGTAAGTGGGCAACATACAAGGATGATCTCGAAGAGCATCTCCTGATCGACCTGCATGAACTTTTGGTCCCACTCCTCAATCTCGGTGGTCTTCTTGCGAGCATCGTTCTCGTCGTCCTGGGTCTGGACGGGGTCGTTGCGGTGGTGCTCGCACCACTCAATGACCTTGCGGAGGACTGCCTCGTTCACCTGCAAAGAAAAAAGGTTAGCGCCATGCCCAAAGGTGACGCAGTGGCGGGGTAACGACGTACGTTCGGGATGGGAATGGGGTTTTCCTGGCTGATGGCGTCGTCACCGACATCCTCGAGCATGTTCTTGATGAGCATGGAGCGCTCAGCGACAACGCGGTCTAGAATCATCCGGTCAGCAAGGTGCGACGGGGTCGAGTGGTGGTAAGAAGGGTCTAACGTACCGACGGGGATGGTGATGTTGTCGTTGGACTGCACCCAGATCTTGGAGTCCTTCTTTTCGGCGGCCATCTTGACTGGAGTATATGGGTGACTGTGGGATATTGTTCTGGGGAGCGTCAGCTTAGAAGTGGTGAGTTGCGATGGGCGAGTGTTGATTGATGGACTGATCGGCTGAGGTTGTTTGGTGGTGGAGGATGGCGGGGAAGATGAAGAGTCGATCCGAGGAAGAAATCGCAGGCCATGTGCATTGGTCACTTACGGTTCGAAAGAGTAAAATGGTGGCGAAGTCGTTGCGTTCGTGGGCGAGAACAAACGTGATTTGGTCTGGTTCGAAGTGATGTCGACAAACGGAGTGTAATGATGTGCGGTCGGAGATGGCTTTTGAATCACGTCTAGCAGGCAGGCTGACGTTGGGTTGGATGGTTTTGGGGTCGCGGGCGGTTGGTTGTGGAGAAGAGGGAAGGCACAGAGAGTGTGGCTACCCGTAGAAAAGAGAAACACCAGGCAAAGGGCAAGAGAGGCAGGCGCTTTGGTTGGTTCAAAGCGTTTGCTCTTGGTGAATATGTGGGTCCATTACCTCTGGTGCCTGGAGAATTTAGCCACAGGGCACTGCAAACAATCGTCTTTCAGCCGGCCTCAAAGGCCTCAGCGAAAGACCCCGCTACACTGCAGGGCACCTAACGGAACCATGGCGCTTCAAAGCAGGAGGGGAACCCCGCTCTCCTGGAGAGTCTATCAAAAGTGCTGTGCCTTCCATTTCAGAAGTCCAGGGTTATTAGGCAGAAGCAGTGTGAATTTTCCCTCGTCTTTCAATGCTTTGAGTGACTCTTCCCCGACCTCGTTCACCCTTGAGGGCTGGGGGAGAAAGGGTGTTGCTGCCTACGTGCCGTTTCCGGCTTTACACGAACAAGGAGAAGTTCTCTTGCAACTGACACCGTACTGCAACCAAAGACGTCCGTATAGCAACGTTTTACAGCTCAAAGTGAAAGGGGATTGGAACTGACGAGAAACGTCGGCTTGATTATCTCTTGCTTTGATTCGTTGTAGGTCTGCCTGGCGCGACATGCCCCATGCATCTCGAAGGGGATCAACCAGTTTAGCTGAGTCCCGGTTGGCGAATGCATGTATTATCTACTGTTGGATGACTGTCTAACTTGAGTCTCTGATAACCCAGAGCCTCCAGCGAGGTACCTTGGCGGAGAA